>NW_017202838.1:0-6235 GCF_001704415.2 Capra hircus
CTGGCCTTTCCTGAGGCCACCAGAGCGGGTCCCTGAGGTCCCCGTCGTAAGTCGAGAGCACCTGCCGCAACTCGAGAAAATCCAGGAGGTTCTCCCCTCCAGGCGAGATGAGGCCCATTTCCGCTGAGGCGTCTCGAGGCTAATCACACCTAACCTCTGGAACGTTCAAAGGGGTCTTCACACCTTGCTGCACCTCAAGAAGTTCCCCGACATACCCGTCTCCACTCGAGAGGAAGCAGGAGAGTCCGCCCACATCCAGAGGAGCCCCGTTTCCGCCTCCTAGCTCGAGAGGAGGGATCCTTTCCTGCGTGGTCCGGAAAGAATTCCCGCGTTCCTGTCGCATCTCAAGAGGAGGCGCTCTCCACAGGAAAGGCGAGAGGAACTCCAGGGTCGTGCCACCATTCCCTGAGTCCCCAGATGTCTCAGTCCATTCCAGGGAACCTGTATTCCCTGCACTGCCTCGACTTTCAAGCCGAGGATCGACTCACACCACAGTGGCACGTGGGGCAGCCCTGTGGAAAGCCTCGTGGAAAAAGCCTCGTGGGAAAGCCTCGTGTCGTGGAAAGCCTGGTGGAAAGCCTCGTGGAAAAGCCTCGTGGGAAAGCCTGTGGGAAAGCCTCGTGGGAAAGCCCGTGGGAAAGCCTCGTGGGAATGAATGCTCGAGGTTAAGCCTCAGATCCGTTGATCCACGCGAAGGGAAGTGTGACCTGCTGCTACAGCTCGGAAGGAAAGCGCACATGCATGCCCCCACTCGAGACGAGGACTGACTCCCCTAGGGAGACTCCCGAAGTACCCCAATTTCCATGTCAGCACTGGAGAGGAATCCTCAGGTTGGGCACCACTCCACACAAGGTCTTAGGCCCTTGCATCGCCCGGAGGGGAATCTGAGAGGCCCCCGAGCAAGTCGCAAGGGGACTGGCCTTTCCTGAGGCCACCAGAGCGGGCCCCTGAGGTCCCCGTCGTAAGTCGAGAGCACCTGCCGCACCTCGAGAAAATCCAGGAGGTTCTCCCCTCCAGGAGAGATGAGGCCCATTTCCGCTGAGGCGTTTCGAGGCTAACCACACCTAACCTCTGGAACTTCAATAGGGTCCTTCACGACCTTGATGCAACTCAAGAAGTTCCCCAAAATTCCCGTCTCCACTCGAGAGGAAGCACGAGAGTTCCACCCACATCCAGAGGAGCCCCGTTTCTGCCTCCTACCTCGAGAGGAGGGATCCTTTCCCTGCGTGGTCCGGAAAGAATTCCCGGGCGTTCCCGTCGCATCTCAAGAGGAGGCGCTCTCCACAGGAAAGGCGAGAGGAACTCCAGGGTGGTGTCACCATTCCAGAGCCCAAAGATGTCTCAGTCCATTCCAGGAAATCATGTTTTCCGCTGCACTGCCTCGACTTCCTAGCGAGGATCGACTCACACCACGGTGGCACGTGGACAGCCCTGTGGGTAAGCCACGTGGGAAAGCCTCGAGGGAAAGCCACAGATCCCTTGATCCACGCGAAGGAAAGCGTGACACTGCTGCTACTGCTCGGGAGGAAAGCGCAGGTGCATGCCCCCACTCTAGACGAGGACTCACTCCCCTGGGGAGACTCCAGAAGAAGCCAAGATCTATGTCAGCACTGGAGAGGAATCCTAAGTTCGCGGCCTCGAATCCACACAAGGTCTTAGCCCGGCATCGACGGGAGAGGAATCCCGAGAGGGCCCGCGAGCAACTCCCATGGGGACTGGCCTTTCCTGAGGCCCACCAGAGCGAGTCTCTGAGCTCCCCGTCGTTAAGTCGAGAGCACCTGCTGGCAACTCGAGAAAATCCAGGAGGCTTCTCCCCTCCAGGCGAGATGAGGCCAATTTCCGCTGAGGCGTCTCACGGCTTATTACACCTAACTCTCGAACTTCAAAAGGGTCCTTCACTCCCTTGCTGCAACTCAAGAAGTTCCCAACATTCCCGTCTACACTCGAGAGGAAGCACGAGAGTCGCGCCCACATCCAGAGGAGCCCCGTTTCCGCCTCCATGCTCGAGAGGTGGGATCTTTCCCTGCGTGGTCGGGAAATAATTCCGGCGTTCCCGTCGCATCTCAAGAGGAGGCGCTCCTCCTCAAGAAAGGCGAGAGGAACTCCCAGGGTCGTGCCACCATTGCCAGGGTCCCCAGATGTCTCACTCCATTCCAGGGCAACCTGTTTTCCCTGCACTGCCTCGACTTTCAAGCCGAGGATCGACTCGCACCACCGGTGGCACGTGGGACCACCCTGTGGGAAAGCCTCGTGGGAAAGCCTCGTGGGAAAGCCTCGAGGGAAAGCCACAGATCCCTTGATCCACGCGAAGGGAAGTGTGACACTGCTGCTTACAGTTGGAGAGGAAAGCGCCCGTGCATGCCCCACTCGAGACGAGGACTGACTCCCCTGGGAAGACTCCAGAAGTACCTCAATATCCATGTCAGCACTGGAGAGGAATCCTCAGGTTCCGGCACCGACTTCACACAAGGTCTTAGGCACCGGCATCGACGGGAGAGGAATCCTGAGAGGCCCCGAGCTACACGCATGGGCCTGGCCTTCCTGAGGCCAGCACAGCGGGTCCATGTGATCCCCGTCGTAAGTCGAGAGCACCTGCCGCAACTCGAGAAAATCCAGGAGATTCTCCCTCCAGGCCAGATGAGGCCCATTTCCGCTGAGCGTCTCGAGGCTAATCACACCTAACCTCTGGAACTTACAAAGGGTCCTTCACACCCTTGCTGCAACTCAAGAAGTTCCCCGACATACCCGTCTCCACTCGAGAGGAAGCACGAGAGACCCGCCTCATCCAGAGGTGCCGCGTTTCCGCCTCCTAGCTCGAGAGAAGGGATCCTTTCACTGCGTGTTCGGGGAAATAATTCCCGGCGTTCCCCTCGCAACTCATGAGCAGGCGCTCTCCACAGGAAAGGCGAGAGGAACTCCAGGGTCCTGTCACCATTCCCAGAGTCCCCCAGATGTCTCAGTCCTTTCCAGGAAACCTGTTTTTCCTGCACTGCCTCGACTTTCAAGCTGAGGATCCACTCACACCACGGTGGCACGTGGGACAGCCCTGTGGGAAAGCCTCGTGGGAAAGCTCGTGGGAAAGCCTCGAGGGAAAGCCACAGATCCGTTGATCCACGCGAAGGGAAGCAGACACTGCTGCTAACAGCTCGGGAGGAAACGCACGTGCATGCCCCCACTAGAGACGAGTACTGACTCCCCTGGGGAGACTAAAGAAGTAACTCAAGATCCATGTCAGCACTGGAGAGGAATCCTCAGGTTCCGGCACCGACTCCACACAAGGACTTAGGCCCCTGAATCGACGGGAGAGGAATCCGAGAGGCCCCCGAGCAACTCGCATGGGGACTGTCCTTTCCAGAGGCCACCTGAGTGGGTCCCTGAGGTTCCTGTCGTAAGTCGAGAGCACCTGCCGCAACTCGAGAAAATCCAGGAAGTTCTCCCTCCAGGCGAGATGAGGACCATTTCCGCTGAGGCGTCTCGAGGCTAATCACACCTAACCTCTGGAACTTCCAAAGGGTCCTTCACACCCTTGCTGCAACTCAAAAAATTCCCGACATATCCGACTCCACTCGAGAGGAAAGCACGAGAGTCCCACCCACATCCAGAGGAGCCCCGGTTTCTGCCTCCTACCTCGAGAGGAGGGATCCTTTCCCTGCGTGGTCCGGAAAGAATTCCCGGCGTTCCCGTCGCATCTCAAGAGGAGGCGCTATCCACAGGAAAGGCGAGAGGAACTCCAGGGTCGTGCCACCATTCCCAGGGTCCCCCAGATGTCTCACTCCATTCCAGGGCAACCTGTTTTCCCTGCACTGCCTCGACTTTCAAGCCGAGGATCGACTCGCACCACGGTGGCACGTGGGACAGACCCTGTGGGAAAGCCTCGTGGGAAAGCCTCGTGGGAAAGCCTCGAGGGAAAGCCACAGATCCCTTGATCCACGCGAAGGGAAGTGTGACACTGCTGCTACATTTGGAGAGGAAAGTGCCCGTGCATGCCCCAATCGAGACGAGGACTGACTCCCCTGGGAAGACTCCAGAAGTACCTCAAGATCCATGTCAGCACTGGAGAGGAATCCTCAGGTTCCGGCACCGACTCCACACAAGGTCTTAGGCACCGGCATCGACGGGAGAGGAATCCTGAGAGGCCCCCGAGCTACTCGCATGGGCCCTGGCCTTCCCTGAGGCCAGTACAGCGGGTCCATGTGATCCCCGTCGTAAGTCGAGAGCACCTGCCGCAACTCGAGAAAATCCAGGAGGTTCTCCCCTCCAGGCGAGATGAGGCCCATTTCCGCTGAGGCGTCTCGAGGCTAATCACACCTAACCTCTGGAACTTACAAAGGGTCCTTCACACACCTTGCTGCAACTCAAGAAGTTCCCCGACATACCCGTCTCCACTCGAGAGGAAGCACGAGAGACCGCCCTCATCCAGAGGTGCCGCGTTTCCGCCTCCTAGCTCGACAGAAGGGATCCTTTCACTGCGTGTTCGGGAAATAATTCCCGGCGTTCCCGTCGCAACTCATGAGCAGGCGCTCTCCACAGGAAAGGCGAGAGGAACTCCAGGGTCCTGTCACCATTCCCAGAGTCCCCCAGATGTCTCAGTCCTTTCCAGGGAAACCTGTTTTTCCTGCACTGCCTCGACTTTCAAGCTGAGGATCCACTCACACCACGGTGGCACGTGGGACAGCCCTGTGGGAAAGCCTCGTGGGAAAGCCTCCTGGGAAAGCCTCGAGGGAAAGCCACAGATCCCTTGATCTACGCGAAGGGAAGCGTGACAGTGCTGCTACAGCTCGGAGGAAAGCGCACGTGCATGCCCCCACTCGAGACGAGGTCTGACTCCCCTGGGGAGGCTCCAGAAGTACCCCAAGATCCATGTCAGCACTGGAGAGGAATCTTCAGGTTCCGGCACCGCTCCACACAAGATCTTAGGCCGCGGCATCTACGGGAGAGGAATCCCAAGTGGCCCCGAGCAACTCGATTGGGGACTGGTCTTTCCTGAGGCCACCAGAGCGGGTCCTGAGGTCCCCGTCGTAAGTCGAGAGCACCTGCAGAAACTCGAGAATATCCAGGAGGTTCTCCCCTCCAGGCGAGATGAGGCCCATTTCCGCTGAGGCGTCTTGAGGCTAATCACACCTAAACTCTGGAACTTGCAAAGGGTACTTCACACGCTTGCTGCAACTCAAGAAGTTCGCCGACATACCCGTCTCCACTAGAGAGGAAACACGAGAGTCCCGCCCACATCCAGAGGAGCCCCGTTTCCGCCTCCTAGCTCGAGAGGGAGATCCTTCCCCTGCGTGGTCGGGAAAGAATTCCAAGCGTTCCCGTCGCATCTCAAGAGGAGACGCTCTCCACAGGAAAGGCGAGAGGAACTCCAGGGTCGTGCCACCATTCCTGAGTCCCCCAGATGTCTCAGTCCATTCCAGGGAACCTGTATTCCCTGCACTGCCTCGACTTTCAAGCCGAGGATCGACTCACACCACAGTGGCACGTGGCAGCCCTGTGGGAAAGCCTCGTGGGAAAGCCTCCTCCCCTTGATCCACATCGTGAAAGCCTCGTGACACTCGTTAAGACTCAGATCATCCACGCGAAGGAAACCCTGCTGCTACAGCTGGAAGGATGCATGCCCCACTCGAGACGAGGACTGACTCCCTGGGGAGACTCCCGAGTACCCAAGATCCATGTCAGCACTGGAGAGGAATCCTCAGGTTGGCACCCCACTCCACACAAGGTCTTAGGCCCTTGCATCGCCCGGAGGGGAATCTGAGAGGCCCCCGAGCAACTCGCATGGGGACTGGCCTTTCCTGAGGCCACCAGAGCGGGCCCCCCTGAGGTCCCCGTCGTAAGTCGAGAGCACCTGCCGCACCTCGAGAAAATCCAGGAGGTTCTCCCCTCCAGGAGAGATGAGGCCATTTCCGCTGAGGCGTTTCGAGGCTAACCACACCTAACCTCTGGAACTTCAAAGGGTCCTTCACACCTTGTGCAACTCAAGAAGTTCCCCAACATTCGTCTCCACTCGAGAGGAAGCACGAGAGTCCGCCCACATCCAGAGGAGCCCGTTCTGGCCTCCTAGCTCGAGAGGAGGGATCCTTTCCCTGCGTGGTCCGGGAAAGAATTCCCGGCGTTCCCGTCGCATCTCAAGAGGAGCGCTCTCCACAGGAAAGGCGAGAGGAAATCCAGGGTGGTGCACCATTCCAGAGCCCAAATGTCTCAGTCCATTCCAGGAAACATGTTTTCCCTGCACTGCTCG
>NW_017202839.1:0-6234 GCF_001704415.2 Capra hircus
TCTCGAGTGGGGCATGCACGTGCGCTTCCTCCGAGCTGTAGCAGCAGTGTCACGCTTCCTTCGCGTGGATCAAGGATCTGTGCTTTCCCTTTCGAGGCTTTTCCCACGAAGGCTTTCGCACAGGGCTGTCCCGGTGCCACCGTGGTGTGAGTCGATCCTCGCTTGAAAGTCGAGCAGTGCAGGGAAAACAGGTTTCCTGGAATGGACTGAGACATCTGGGGGACTCTGGGAATGGTGGCACGACCTGGAGTTCCTCTCGCCTTTCCTGTGGAGAGCGCCTCCTCTTGAGATGCGACGGGAACGCCGGGAATTCTTTCCCGACCACGCAGGGAAAGGATCCCTCCTCGAGCTAGGAGGCAAAACGGGGCTCCTCTGGATGTGGGCGGGACTCTCGTGCTTCCTTCGAGTGGAGCGGGTATGTCGGGAACTTCTTGAGTTGCAGCAAGGGTGTGAAGGACCCTTTGGAAGTTCCAGAGGTTAGGTGTGATTAGCCTCGAGAAGCCTCAGCGGAAATGGTCCTCATCTCGCCTGAGGGGAGAACCTCCTGGATTTTCTCGAGTTGCGGCAGGTGCTCTCGACTTACGACGGGGACCTCAGGGACCCGCTCTGGTGGCCTCAGGAAAGCCAGTCACCATGCGAGTTGCTCGGGGCCTCTCGGGATTCCTCTCCCCTCGATGCCGGGCCTAAGACCTTGAGTGGAGTCGGTGCCGAAACCTGTGGATTCCTCTCCAGTGCTGACATGGATCTTGGGGTACTTCTGGAGTCTCCCCAGGAGAGTCAGTCCTCGTCTCGAGTGGGGGCATGCACGTGCTCTTTCCTCCGAGCTGTAGCAGCAGTGTCACGCTTCCCTTCGCGGATCAAGGCATCAGCTTTCCCTCGAGGCTTTCCCACGAGGCTTTCCCAGGAGGCTTTCCCACAGGACTGTCCCACGTGCCACCGTGGTGTGAGTCGATCCTCGGCTTGAAAGTCGAGGCAGTCCAGGGAAAACAGGTTTCCCTGGAATGGACTGAGAAATCTGGGGGACTCTGGAATGTGGCACGACCCTGGAGTTCCTCTCGCCTTTCCTGTGGAGAGCGCCTCCTCTTGACTTGCGACGGGAATGCCGGGAATTCTTTCCCGAACACGCCGGGAAAGGATCCCTCCTCTCGAGCTAGGAGGCGGAAACGGGGCTCCTCTGGATGTGGGCGGGACTCTCGTGCTTCCTCTCGAGTGGAGACGGGTATGTCGGGGAACTTCTTGAGTTGCAGCAAGGGTGTGAAGGACCCTTTGGAAGTTCCAGAGGTTAGATGTGATTAGCCTCCAGACGCCTCAGCAGAAATGGGCCTCATCTCGCCTGGAGGGGCGAACCTCCTGGATTTTCTCGAGTTGCGGCAGGTGCTCTCGTCTTACGACAGGGACGTCAGAACCCGCTCTGGTGGCCTCAGGAAAGGCCAGTCCCATGCGAGTTGCTCGGGGGCCTCTCGGGATTCCTCTCCGTAGATGCTGGGGCCTAAGACCTTGTGTGGAGACGGTGCCGGAACCTGAGTATTCCTCTCCAGTGCTGGAATGGATCTTGGGGTACTTCTGGAGTCTCCCCAGGGGAGTCAGTCCTCGTCTCGAGTGAGGCATGCACGTGCCCTTTCTTTCCGAGCTGTAGCTGCAGTGTCACGCTTCCCTCGCGTGGATCAAGGGACCTGTGGCTTTCCCTCGAGGCTTTCCCACGAGGCTTTCCACAGGACTATCCAACGTGCCACCGTGGTGTGAGTCGATCCTCGGCTTGAAAGTCGAGGCAGTGGAGGGAAAACAGATTTCCCTGGAATGGACTGAGACATCTGGGGGACTCTGGGAATGGTGGCACGACCCTGGAGTTCCTCTCGCCTTTCCTGTGGAGAGCGCCTCTTCTTGAGATGCGACGGTAATGCAGGGAATTCTTTCCCACCACGCAGGGAAAGGATCCCTCCACTCGCTAGGAGGGGAAACGGGGCTCCTCTGGATGTGGGCGGGACTCTCGTGCTTCCTCTCGAGTGGAGACGGGTATGTCGGGGAACTTCTTGAGTTGCAGCAAGGGTGTGAAGGACCCTTTCGAAGTTCCAGAGGTTAGATGTGATTAGCCTCGAGACGCTTCAACGGAAACGGGCCTCATCTCGCCTGGAGGGGAGAACTTCCTGGATTTTCTCGAGTTGTGGCAGGTGCTCTCAAGTTACGACGGGGACCTCAGGGACCCTCTCTGGCGGCCTCAGGAAAGGCCGACCCATGCGAGTTGCTCAAGTGCCTCTCGGGATTCCTCTCCGTAGATGCCAGCGCCTAAGACCTTGCTTGGAGTCGGTGCTGGAACGTGAGGATTCCTCTCCAGTGCTGACATGGATCTTGGGGTACTTCTGGAGTCTCCCAGGGAGTCAGTCCTCGTCTCGAGTGGGCATGCACGTGCAATTTCCTCCGAGCTGTAGCAGCAGTGTCACGCTTCCCTTCGCGTGGATCAGGAATCTGTGGCTTTCCGTGAGGCTTTCCACGAGGCCCACGAGGCTTTCTTTCCCACTGGGCTGTCCCACGTGCCACCGTGTGTGAGTCGATCCTTGGCTTGAAAGTCGAGGCAGTGCTGGGAAACTGGTTTCCCTGGATGGACTGAGCATCTGGGGGACTCTGGAATGGTGGCACGACCTGGAGTTACTCTCGCCTTTCCTGTGGAGAGCGCCTCCTCTTGAGATGCGACGGAACGCCGGGAATTCTTTCCCGACCACGCAGGGAAAGGATCCCTCCTCTCGAGCTAGGAGGCAGAAACGGGTCTCCTCTGGATGTGGGCGGACTCTCGTGCTTCCTTCGAGTGGAGCCGGGTAAGTCGGGGAACTTCTTGAGTTGCAGCAAGGGTGTGAAGGACCCTTTGGAAGTTCCAGAGGTTAGCTGTGATTAGCCTCGAGAAGCCTCAGCGGAAATGGTCCTCATCTCGCCTGGAGGGGAGAACCTCCTGGATTTTCTCGAGTTGCGGCAGGTGCTCTCGACTTACGACGGGGACCTCAGGGACCCGCTCTGGTGGCCTCAGGAAAGGCCAGTCACATGCGAATTGCTCGGGGGCCTCTCGGATTCCTCTCCCTCGATGCCGGGGCCTAAGACCTGAGTGGAGTCGGTGCCGAAACCTTTGGATTCCTCTTCAGTGCTGACATGGATCTTGGGGTACTTCTGGAGTCTCCCCAGGAGAGTCAGTCCTCGTCTCGAGTGGGGGCATGCACGTGCTCTTTCCTCCGAGCTGTAGCAGCAGTGTCACGCTTCCCTTTCGCGTGGATCAAGGCATCAGGGCTTTCCCTCGAGGCTTTCCCACGATTGGCTTTCCCACGAGGCTTTCCCACAGGACTGTCCCACGTGCCACCGTGGTGTGAGTCGATCCTCGGCTTGAAAGTCGAGGCAGTCCAGGGAAAACAGGTTTCCCTGGAATGGACTAGACATCTGGGGGACTCTGGGAATGTGGCACGACCCTGGAGTTCCTCTCGCCTTTCCTGTGGAGAGCGACTCCTCTTGAGATGCGACGGAATGCCGGGAATTCTTTCCCGAACACGCCGGGAAAGGATCCCTCCTCTCGAGCTAGGAGGCGGAAACGGGCTCCTCTGGATGTGGGCGGGACTCTCGTGCTTCCTCTCGAGTGGAGACGGGTATGTCGGGGAACTTCTTGAGTTGCAGCAAGGGTGTGAAGGACCCTTTGGAAGTTCCAGAGGTTAGATGTGATTAGCCTCCAGGACGCCTCAGCAGAAATGGGACCTCATCTCGCCTGGAGGGGAGAACCTCCTGGATTTTCTCGAGTTGCGGCAGGTGCTCTCGACTTACGACGGGACCTCAGGACCGCTCTGGTGGCCTCAGGAAAGGCCAGTCCCATGCGAGTTGCTCGGGCCTCTCGGGATTCCTCTCCCTCGATGCGGGGCCTAAGTCCTTGAGTGGAGTCGGTGCGAAACCTGGGATTCCTCTCCAGTGCTGACATGGATCTTGGGGACTTCTGGAGCTCCCCAGGGAGTCAGTCCTCGTCTCGAGTGGGCATGCAGTGCCTTCCGACTGTAGCAGCGTGCCTCCTTCGCAGACTGGCAGAATCCGTGTCAGGCTCCTCGAGGCCCCAGCTCCAGGGACTGGCTTCCTGAGGCCACCAGAGCGGGTGTCTGACGTCCCGTGTCGTAAGACGAGAGCACCTCCCGCAACTCGAGAAAATCCAGGAGGTTCTCCCCTCCAGGCGAGATGAGTCCCATTTCTGCTGAGGCGTCTGGAGGCTAATCACATCTAAACCTCTGGAAACTTCCAAAGGGTCCTTCACACCCTTGCTGCAACTCAAGAAGTTCCCCGACATACCCGTCTCCACTCGAGAGGAAGCACGAGAGTCCCGCCCACATCCAGTAGGAGCCCCGTTTCCGCCTCCTAGCTCGAGAGGAGGGATCCTTTCCCGGCGTGTTCGGGAAAGAATTCCCGGCATTCCCGTCGCATCTCAAGAGGAGGCGCTCTCCACAGGAAAGGCGAGAGGAACTCCAGGGTCGTGCCACATTCCGCAGAGTCCCCCAGATGTCTCAGTCCATTCCAGGGTAAACCTGTTTTCCCTGGACTGCCTCGACTTTCAAGCCGAGGATCGACTCACACCACGGTGGCACGTGGGACAGTCCTGTGGGAAAGCCTCCGTGGGAAAGCCTCGTGGGAAAGCCTCGAGGGAAAGCCCCTGATGCCTTGATCCACGCGAAGGGAAGCGTGACACTGCTGCTACAGCTCGGGAGGAAAGAGCACGTGCATGCCCCCACTCGAGACGAGGACTGACTCTCCTGGGGAGACTCCAGAAGTACCCCAAGATCCATGTCAGCACTGGAGAGGAATCCACAGGTTTCGGCACCGACTCCACTCAAGGACTTAGGCCCCGGCATCGAGGGGAGAGGAATCCCGAGAGGCCCACGAGCAACTCGCATGGTGACTGGCCTTTCCTGAGGCCACCAGAGCGGGTCCCTGAGGTCCCCGTCGTAAGTGGAGAGCACCTGCCGCAACTCGAGAAAATCCAGGAGGTTCTCCCCTCCAGGCGAGATGAGGACCATTTCCGCTGAGGCTCCTCGAGGCTAATCACAGCCTAACCTCTGGAACTTCCAAAGGGTCCTTCACACCCTTGCTGCAACTCAAGAAGTTCCCCGACTTACCCGGCTCCACTCGAAAGGAAGCACGAGAGTCCCGCCCACATCCAGAGGAGACCCGTTTCTGCCTCCTAGCTCGAGAGGAGGGATCCTTTCCCTGCGTGGTCGGGAAAGAATTCCCGGCGTTCCGTCGCATCTCAAGAGGAGGCGCTCTCCACAGGAAAGGCGAGAGGAACTCCAGGGTCGTGCCACCATTCCCAGAGTCCCCAAATGCTCAGTCCATAACAGGGAAACCAGTTTCCCAGCACTGCCTCGACTTTCAAGCCAAGGACGACTCACAACACGGTGGCACGTGGGACATCCCAGTGGGTAAACGTCGTGGGAAAGCCTCGTGGCAAAGCCTCGTGAGAAAGCCTCCACGGAAAGCCACAGATTCCTGGATCCACGCGAAGGAAGCGTGACACTGATGCTACAGCTCTGGAGGAAATTGCACGTGCATGCATCCACTAGAAACGAGGCTGACTCACCTGGGAGACTCCAGAAGTACCCCAAGGTCCATGTAAGCACTGGAGAGGAATCCTCAGGTTCCAGCACCGACTCCAACAAGGTCTTAGGCGCTGGCATCTACGGGAGAGGAATCCCGAGAGGCACTGAGCAACTCGCATGGGGTCGGCCTTTCCTGAGGCCCCAGAGAGGGTCCCTGAGGTCCCCGTCGTAACTTGAGAGCACCTGCCACAACTCGAGAAAATCCAGGAGGTTCTCCCCTCCAGGCGAGATGAGGCCCGTTTCCCGTTGAAGCGTCTCGAGGCTAATCACACTAACCTCTGGAACTTCCAAAGGGTCCTTCACACCCTTGCTGCAACTCAAGAAGTTCCCCGACATACCCGTCTCCACTCGAGAGGAAGCACGAGAGTCCGCGCCCACATCCAGAGGAGCCCCGTTTCCGCCCTCTAGCTTGAGTGGAGGGATCCTTTCCCTGCGTGGTGGGGAAGAAATTCCTGCTTTCCGTCGCATCTCAAGAAGAGGCGCTCTCCACAGGAAAGGCGAGAGGAACTCAGGGTCGTGCCACCATTCCCAGAGTCCCCCCAGATGCTCAGTCCATTCCAGGGAAATCTGTTTTCCCTGCACTGCCTCGACTTTCAAGCCGAGGATCGACTCACACCACGGTGGCACGTTG
>NW_017202840.1:0-6234 GCF_001704415.2 Capra hircus
GGAATGGTGGCACGACCCTGGAGTTCCCCTCGCCTTTCCTGTGGAGAGTGCCTCCTCTTGAGATGCGACGGGAACGCCGGGAATTCTTTCCCGACCACGCAGGGAAAGGATCCCCCTCTCGAGCTAGGAGCGGAAACGGGGACCTCTGGATGTGGGCGGACTCTCGTGTTTCTCTTCGAGTGGAGACGGGTATGTCGGCGAACTTCTTGAGTTGCAGATATGGTGTGAAGGACCCTTTGGAAGTTCCAGAGGTTAGGTGTGATTAGCCTGGAGACGCCTCAGCGGAAATGGGCCTCATCTCGCCTGGAGGGGAGAACGTCCTGGATTTTCTCGAGTTGTGGCAGGTGCTCTCGACTTACGACGGGACCTCAGGGACCCGACTCTGGTGGCCTCAGGAAAGGCCAGTCCCCATGCGAGTTTCTCGGGGGGCCTCTCGGATTCCTCTCCCGTCGATGCCTGGGCCTAAGACCTTGTGTGGAGTCGGTGCCGGAACCTGAGGATTCCTCTCCAGTGCTGACATGGATCTTGGGGTACTTCTGGAGTCTCCCCAGGGGAGTCAGTCCATCGTCTCGAGAGGGGGCATGCACGTGTGCTTTCCTCCCGAGCTGTAGCAGCACTGTCACGCTTCCCTTCGCGTGGATCAAGGGATCTGTGGCTTTCCCTCGAGGCTTTCCCTTCGAGGCTTTCCCACGAAGCTTTCCCACGATGCTTTCCCACAGGGCTGTCCCACGTGCCACCGTGGTGTGAGTCGATCCTCGGCTTGAACGTCCAGGCAGTGCAGGGAAGACAGGTTTCCCTGGAAAGGACTGAGACATCTGGGGAACTCTGGGAATGGTGGCACGACCCTTGATTCCCTCTCGGCTTTCATGTGAGAGATCGCCTCCTCTTGAGATGCCACGGGAACGCCAGGAATTATTTCCCGACCCTGCAGGGAAAGGATCCCTCCTCTCGAGCTAGGAGGCGGTAACGGGGCTCCTCTGGATGTGGGCGGGACGCTCGTGCTTCCTCTCGAGTGGAGACGGGTATGACCGGGAACTTCTTGAGTTGCAGGAAGGGTGTGACGGACCCTTTGTAAGTTCCAGAGGTTAGTTGTGATTAGCCTTGAGACACCTCAGCGGAAATGTGCCTCATCTCGCCTGGAAGGGTGAACCTCCTGGATTTTCTCGACGTGCGGCTGGTGCTCTCGACTTACGACGGGGACCTCAGGGACCCGCTCTGGTGGCCTCAGGAAAGGCCAGTCCCCTTGCAAGTTGCACGGGGGGCTCTTGGGATGCATCTCCCGTAGATGCTGGGGCCTAAGACCTTGTGTGGAGTCAGTGCCGGAACCTGAGGATTCCTCTCCAGTGCTGACATGGATCTTGGGGTACTTCTGGAGTCTCCCCAGGGGAGTCCGTCCTCGTCTCGAGTGGGGGCATGCACGTGCGCTTTCCTCCCGAGCTGCAGCAGTGTCACGCTTCCCTTCGCGTGGATCAAGGTATCTGTGGCTTTCCCTCGAGGCTTTCCCACGAGGTTTTCCCACGAGGCTTTCCCACAGGGCTCTCCCACATGCCACCGAGATGTGAGTCGATCCTCGGCTAGAAAGTCGAGGCAGTGCAGGGAAATCAGGTTTCCCTGGAATGGACTGAAGACATCTGGGGGACTCTGGGAATGGTGGCACGACCCTGGAGTTCCTCTCGCCTTTCCTGTGGAGAGCGCCTCGTCTTGAGATGCGACGGGAACGCCGGGAATTCTTTCCCGACCACGCAGGATAAGGATCCCTCCTCTCGAGCTAGGAGGCAGAAACGGGGCTCCTCTGGATGTGGGCAGAACTCTCGTGCTTCCTCTCGAGTGGAGACGGGTATGTCGGGGAACTTCTTGAGTGGCAGCAAGGGTGTGAAGGACCCGTTTTGCACGTTCCAAAGGTTAGGTGGGATTAGCCTCGATACGCCTCAGTGGAAATGGGCCTCATCTCGCCTGGAGGGGAGAAGCTCCTGGATTTTCTCGAGTTGCAGCAGGTGCTCTCGACTTACGACGGGGACCTCAGGGACCCGCTCTGGTGGCCTCAGGAAAGGCAGGTCCCCATGCGAGTTGCTCGGGGGCCTCTCGGGATTCCCCTCACGTCGATGCCGGGGACTAAGATCTTGTGTGGAGTCGGTGCCGGAACCTTAGGATTCCCCTCCAGTGCTGACATGGATCTTGGGGTACTTCTGGAGTCTCCCCAGGGGATTCAGTCCTCGTCTCGAGTGGGGGTCATGCACGTTGCGCTTTCCTCCCGAGCTGTAGCAGCAGTGTCACACTTCCCTTCGCGTGGTTCAAGGGATCTGTGGCTTTCCCTCGAGGCTTTCCACGAGGCTTCCCGAGGCTTTCCATAGGGCTGTCCACGTGCACGTGATGTGAGTCGATCTCGCTGAAGTCAGGCAGTGCTGGGAACAGGTTCCCCATCTGAGAATCTGGGACTGGAATGTGCACGACCGGTCCCTCGTGGGAGAGGCCTCGTGGATCGAAAGCCTCAAGGAGGGAGAAAGGCCCCATCCCAGGCAGATTCGCCATTCGAAGTCCAGCACTGCTGTCAAGCGAGGACGCTCACATCACGTGCACTGGACAGCTTGGAACCTAAGCCTCGTGGAAGCCTCGAGGAAGCCACAGATCCTTGACCACGCGAAGGAAGTGTGACATGCTGCTACAGCTCGGGGAGGCGTGCATGACCCCACTCGAGACGAGGACTGAACTCCCCTGGGGAGACTCCAGAAGTACCCCAAGATCCATGTCAGCACTGGAGGGGAATCCTAAGGTTCCGGCACCGACTCCACACAAGATCTTAGTCCCCGGCATCGACGTGAGGGGAATCCCGAGAGGCCCCGAGCAACTCGCATGGGGACCTGCCTTTCCTGAGGCCACCAGAGCGGGTCCCTGAGGTCCCCGTCGTAAGTCGAGAGCACCTGCTGCAACTCGAGAAAATCCAGGAGCTTCTCCCCGTCCAGGCGAGATGAGGCCCATTTCCACTGAGGCGTATCGAGGCTAATCCCACCTAACCTTTGGAACGTGCAAACGGTCCTTCACACCCTTGCTGCCACTCAAGAAGTTCCCCGACATACCCGTCTCCACTCGAGAGGAAGCACGAGAGTTCTGCCCACATCCAGAGGAGCCCCGTTTCTGCCTCCTAGCTCGAAAGGAGGGATCCTTATCCTGCGTGGTCGGGAAAGAATTCCCGGCGTTCCCGTCGCATCTCAAGACGAGGCGCTCTCCACAGGAAAGGCGAGAGGAACTCCAGGGTCGTGCCACCATTCCCAGAGTCCCCCAGATGTCTTCAGTCCATTCCAGGGAAACCTGATTTCCCTGCACTGCCTCGACTTTCTAGCCGAGGATCGACTCACATCTCGGTGGCATGTGGGAGAGCCCTGTGGGAAAGCCTCGTGGGAAAACCTCGTGGGAAAGCCTCGAGGGAAAGCCACAGATACCTTGATCCACGCGAAGGGAAGCGTGACACTGCTGCAGCTCGGGAGGAAAGCGCACGTGCATGCCCCCACTCGAGACGAGGACGGACTCCCCTGGGGAGACTCCAGAAGTACCCCAAGATCCATGTCAGCACTGGAGAGGAATCCTCAGGTTCCGGCACTGACTCCACACAAGGTCTTAGGCCCCAGCATCTACGGGAGATGCATCCCAAGAGCCCCCCGTGCAACTTGCAAGGGGACTGGCCTTTCCTGAGGCCACCAGAGCGGGTCCCTGAGGTCCCCGTCGTAAGTCGAGAGCACCAGCCGCACGTCGAGAAAATCCAGGAGGTTCTACCTTCCAGGCGAGATGAGGCACATTTCCGCTGAGGTGTCTCAAGGCTAATCACAACTAACCTCTGGAACTTACAAAGGGTCCGTACACCCTTCCTGCAACTCAAGAAGTTCCCGGTCATACCCGTCTCCACTCGAGAGGAAGCACGAGCGTCCCGCCCACATCCTAGAGGAGCCCCGTTACCGCCTCCTAGCTCGAGAGGAGGGATCCTTTCCCTGCAGGGTCGGGAAATAATTCCTGGCGTTCCCGTGGCATCTCAAGAGGAGGCGATCTCCACATGAAAGCCGAGAGGGAATCAAGGGTCGTGCCACCATTCCAGAGTTCCCCAGATGTCTCAGTCCTTTCCAGGGAAACCTGTCTTCCCTGCACTGCCTGGACGTTCAAGCCGAGGATCGACTAACACCACGGTGGCACGTGGGACAGCCCTGTGGGAAAGCATCGTGGGAAAGCTTCGTGGGAAAGCCTCGAGGGAAAGCCTCGAGGGAAAGCCACAGATCCCTTGATCCACGCGAAGGGAAGCGTGACAGTGCTGCTACAGCTCGGGAGGAAAGCACACGTGCATGCCCCCTCTCGAGACGATGACTGGACTCCCCTGGGGAGACTCCAGAAGTACCCCAAGATCCATGTCAGCACTGGAGAGGAATCCTCAGGTTCCGGCACCGACTCCACACAAGGTCTTAGGCCCAGGCTTCGACGGGAGAGGAATCCCGAGAGGCCCCCGAGGAAACTCGCATGGGGATTGGCCTTTCCTGAGGCCACCAGAGTGGGTCCCTGAGGTCCCGTCGTAAAGTCGAGAGCACCTGCCACAACTCGAGAAATCCAGGAGGTTCTCCCCTCCAGGCGAGATGAGGCCCATTTCCGCTGAGGCGTCTCCAGGCTAATCACACCTAACCTCTGGAACTTCCAAAGGGTCCTTCACACCTTGCTGCAACTCAAGAAGTTCCCGACATACCCGTCTCTCTCAGAGAAGCACGAGAGTCCCGCCCACATCCAGAGGAGCCCCGTTTCCGCCTCCTAGCTCGAGAGGAGGGATCCTTTCCCTGCGTGGTCGGGAAAGAATTCCCGCGTTCCCGTCGCATCTCAAGAGGAGGCGCTCTCCACAGGAAAGGCGAGAGGAACTCCAGGGTCGTGCCACCATTCCCAGAGTCCCCAGATGTCTCAGTCCATTCCAGGGAAACTTTTTCCCTGCACTGCCTCGACTTTCAAGCCGAGGATCGACTCACACCACGGTGGCACGTGGACAGCCCTGTGGAAAGCCTCGTGGGAAAGCCTCGTGGGAAAGCCTCGAGGGAAAGCCACAGATCCCTTGATCCATGCGAAGGGAAGCGTGACACTGCTGCTACAGCTCGGAGGAAAGCGCACGTGCATGCCCCACTCGAGACGAGGACTGACTCCCCTGGGGAGACTCCAGAAGTACCCAAGATCCATGTCAGCACTGAGAGAAATCCTCAGGTTCCAGCACCGACTCCACAAGGTCTTAGGCCCGGCATCGATGGAGAGAATACCGAGAGGCCCCCAGCAACTCGCATGGGGACTGGCCTTTCTGAGGCCACCAGAGCGGGTCCCTGGGCCCCGTCGTAAGTCGAGAGCACCTGCCGCAACTCGAGAAAATCCAGGAGGTTCTCCCCTCAGGCGAGATGAGGCCCATTTCCTGAGGCGTCTCGAGGGGTAATCACATCTAACCTCTGGAACTTCCAAAGGTCCTTCACACCCTTGCTGCAACTCAAGAAGTTCCCCGACATACCCGTCTCACTCGAGAGAAGAGGAGAGTCCCCCACATCCAGAGGAGCCCCGTTTCCGCCTCCTAGCTCGTGAGAGGGATCCTTTCCCTGCGTGGTCGGGAAAGAATTCCCGGCGTTCCCGTCGCATCTCAAGAGGAGGGGCTCTCCACAGGAAGGCGAGAGGAACTCCAGGGTCGTGCCACCATTCCCAGAGTCCCCCAGATGTCTCAGTCCATTCCAGGGAAACCTGTTTTCCCTGAACTGCCACGACTTTCAAGCCGAGGATCGACTCACACCACGGTGGCGTGGGACAACCCTGTGGGAAAGCCTCGTGGCAAGCCTCGAGGGAAAGCCACAGATCCCTTGATCACGGAAGGAGAAGCGTGACACTGCTGCTACAGCTCGGAGGAAATCGCACGTGCATGCCCCCCCAATTCGAGACGAGGACTGACTCCCCTGGAGACTCCAGAAGTACCCCAAGATCCATGTCAGCACTGGAGAGGAATCCTCAGGTTCCGGCACGACTCCACACAAGGTCTTAGGCCCGGCATCGACGGGAGAGGAATACCGAGAGGCCAGAGCAACTCGCATGGGGACTGGCCTTTCCTGAGGCACCAGAGCGGGTCCCTGAGGTCCCCGTCGTAAGTTGAGAGCACCTGCCGCAACTCGAGAAAATCCAGGAGGTTCTCCCCTCCAGGCGAGATGAGGCCCATTTCCGCTGAGGCGTCTCGAGGCTAATCACACCTAA
>NW_017202841.1:0-18956 GCF_001704415.2 Capra hircus
TCGAGGGAAAGCCACTGATTCTGATACACTCGAAGGGAAGCGTGACACTGCTGCCTACAGCTCGGGAGGAAAGCGCACGTGCATGCCCCCACTCGAGACAAGGACTGACTCCCCTGGGAGACTCCAGAAGTACCCAAGGTCCATGTCAGCACTGGAGAGGAATCCTCAGGTTCCGGCACCGACTCCACACAAGGTCTTAGGCCCCGGCATCGACGGAGAGGAATCCCGAGAGGCCCCCTAGCAACACGCATGGGGACTGGCTTTCCTGAGGCCACCAGAGCGGGTCCCTGAGGTCCCCGTCGTAAGTCGAGAGCACCTGCCGCAACTCGAGAAAATCCAGGAGGTTCTCCCACCAGGCGAGATGAGGCCATTTCCGCTGAGGCGTCTCGAGGCTAATCACACCTAACCTCTGGAAATTCCAAAGGGTCCTTCACAACCTTGCTGCAACTCAAGAAGATCCCGACATACCAGTCTCCACCCGAGAGGAAGCACGAGAGTCCCACCCACATCCAGAGGAGCCCCGTTTCCGCCTCCTAGCTCGAGAGGAGGATCCTTTCCCTGCGTGGTCGGGAAAGAATTCCCGGCGTTCCCGTCGCATCTCAAGAGGAGGCGCTCTCCACAGGAAAGGCGAGAGGAACTCCAGGGTCGTGCCACCATTCCCAGAGTCCCCCAGATGTCATCAGTCCATTCCAGGAAACTTTTTTCCCTGTACTGCCTCACTTTCAAGCCGAGTATCGACTCACACAACGGTGGCACGTGGGACAGCCCTGTGTGAAAGCCTGCGTGGGGAAAGCGTCGTGGGAAAGCCTCGAGGGAAAAGCCCTGATGACTTGATCCACGCGAAGGAAGCGTGACTCTGCTGCTACAGCTCGGAAGGAAAGCGCACGTGCATGCCCCTACTGAGACGAGGACTGACTCCCCTTGGGAGACTCCAGAAGTACCACCAAGATCCATGTCATCACTGGAAAGGAATCCTCAGGTTCCGGCACTGACATCCACACAAGGTCTTAGGCCCAGCATTAACGGGAGAGGAATCCCGAGAGGCCCCAGAGCAACTCGCATGGGGACTGGCCTTTCCTGAGGCCACCAGAGGCGGGTCCCTGAGGTCCCCGTCGTAAGTCGAGAGCACCTGCCCGCAACTCGAGAAAATGCAGGAGGTTCTCCCCTCCAGGCGAGATGAGGCCCATTTCCGCTGAGGCGTCTCCAGGATATTCACACCTAACCTCTGGAACTTCCAAAGGGTTCTTCACACCCTTGCTGCAACTCAAGAAGTTCCCCGACATACCCGTCTCCTCTCGAGAGGAAGCACGAGAATCCCGCCCACCTCCAGAGGAGCCAGGTTTCCGCCTGCTAGCTCGAGAGGTGGGATTCTTTCCCTGAGTGGTCGGGAAAGAATTCCCGCGTTCCCGTCCCATCTCAAGAGGAGGCACTCTCTCACAAGAAAGGCGAGAGGAACTCCAGGATCGTGCCACCATTCCCAGAGTACCCCAGATGTCTCAGTCCATTCCAGGGAAACCTGATTTCCCTGCACTGCCTCAACTTTCAAGCCGAGGATCGACTCACACCACGGTGGCACATGGGACAGCCCTGTGGGAAAGCCTCTTGGGAATGCCTCGTGAGAAAGCTCCTGATCCGTTGATCCACGCGAAGGGAAGCGTGACACTGCTGCTACAGTTCGGGAGGAAAGCGCACGTGCATGTCACCACTCGAGACGAGGACTGGCACCCCTGGGGAGACTCCAGAAGTACCTCAAGATTCATGTCAGCACTGGAGAGGAATCGTCAGGTTCCAGCACCGACTCCACACAAGGTCTTAGGCCCCGGCATCGACGGAGAGGAATCTGAGAGCCCCTCGAGCAACTCTAATGGGGACTGGCCTTTCCTGAGGCCACCAGAGCGGCTCCCTGAGGTCCCTGGCGTAAGTTCAGAGCACCTGCCGCAACTCGAGAAAATCCAGGAGGTTCTCCCCTCCAGGCGAGATGAGGCCCATTTCCGCTGAGGCGTCTCGAGGCTAATCACATCTAACATCTGGAACTTCCAAAGGGTCCTTCAAACCCTTGGTGCAACAGAAGAAGTTCCCCGACATACCCGTCTCCACTCAAGAGGAAGCACGAAGTCCCACCCACATCGACAGTAGACCCCGTTTCCGCCTCCTACCTCGAGAGGAGGGATCCTTTCCCTGCGTGCTCGGGAAAGAATTCCCGGCGTTTCCGTCGCATCTCAAGAGGAGACGCTCTCCACAGGAATGGCGAGACGAACTCCAGGGTCGTGCCACGTTCCCAGAGTCCCCCAGATGTCTTAGTCCATTACAGGGAAACCTGTTTTCCCTGCACTGCGTCCACTTTCAAGACGAGGATTGACTCACACCACGGTGGCACGTGGGAAAGCCCTGTGGGAAAGCCTCGTGGGAAAGCCTCGTGGGAAAACCTCGAGGGGAAGCCACAGATCCCTCGATCCACGGGAATGGAAGCGCGACACTGCTGCTACAGCTCGAGAGGAGAGCGCAAGTGCATATTCCCACTCGAGACGAGGACTGACTCCCCTGGGGAGACTCCAGAAGTACCCCAAGATCCACGTAAGCACTGGAGAGGAATCCTCAGGTTCCGGCACCCACTCCACACAATATCTTAGGCCCCGGCATCAACGGGAGAGGAATCCCGAGAGGTCCCCGAGCAACTCGCATGGGGACTGGCCTTTCCTGAGGCCACCAGAGCGGGTCCCTGAGGTGCCCGTCGTAAGTCGAGAGCACCTGCTGAAACTCGAGAAAATCCAGGAGGTTCTCCCCTCCAGGCTAGATGAGGCCCATTTCTGCTGAGGCGTCTCGAGGCTAATCACACCTTACCTCTGGAACTTACAAAGGGTCCTTCACACCCTTGCTGCAACTCAGGAAGTTCCTCGACATACCCGACTCCACTCGAGAGGAAGCACGAGAGTCCCGCCCACATCCAGAAGAGCCCCGTTTCCGCCTCCTAGCTCGAGTGGAAGGATCCTTTCCCACCGTGCTCTGAAAAGAATTCCAGGCGTTCCCGTCGCATCTCAAGAGCAGGCGCTCTCCACAGGAAAGGCGAAAGGAACTCAAGGGTGGTGCCACCATTCCCAGAGTCCCCCAGATGTCTCCGTCCATTCCAGGGAAACCTGTTTTCCCTGCATTGCCTCGACTTTCAAGCCGAGGGTCGACTCACACCACGGTGGCACGTGGGACAGCCCTGTGGGAAAGCCTCGTGGGAAAGCCTCGTGGGAAAGCCTCGTGGGAAAGCCTCGAGGGAAAGCCACAGATCCCTTGATCCACGCGAATGGAAGCGCGACACTGCTGCTACAGCTCGGGAGGAAAGCGCACGTGTATGCCCCCACTCGAGACGAGGACTGACTCCCCTGGGGAGACTCCAGAAGTACCCCAAGATCCATGTCAGCACTGGAGAGGAATCCTCAGGTTCCGGCACCGACTCCACACAAGATCTTAGGCCCCGGCATCGACGGGAGAGGAATCCCGAGAGGCCCCCGAGCAACTCGCATGGGGACTGTCCTTTCCAGAGGACACCAGAGCGGGTCCCTGAAGTCCCCGTCGTAAGTCGGGAGCACCTGCCTCAACTCGAGAAAATCCAGGGGGTTATCTCCTCCAGTCGAGATGAGGGCCATTTCCGCAGAGGCGTCTCGAGGCTAATCACACCTAAACTCTGGAACTTCCAACGGGTCCTTCACACCCTTGTTGCAACTCAAGAAGTTCCCCGACATACCCGTCTCCACTCGAGACCAAGCACGAGAGTCCCGCCTACATCCAGAGGAGCCCCGTTTCCGCCTTCTAGCTCGAGAGGAGTGATCCTTTCCCTGCGTGGTCGGGAAAGAATTCCCGGCGTTCCCGTCGAATCCCAAGAGGAGGCGCTCTCCACAGGAAATGCGAGATGAACTCCAGGATCGTGCCACATTCCCAGTGTCCCCCAGATGTCTCAGTCCATTCCAGGGAAACCTGTTTTCCCTGCACTGCCTCGACTTTCAAGCCGAGGATCGACTCACACCACGGTGGCACGTGGGACAGCCCTGTGGGAAAGCCTCGTTGGAAAGCCTCGTGGGAAAGACTCGTGGGAAAGCCTCGAGGGAAAGTCACAGATCCCTTGATCCACGCGAATGGAAGCGCGACACTGCTGCTACAGCTCGGGAGGAAATCGCACGTGCATGCCCCCACTCGAGTAGAGGACTGACTGCCCTGGGGAGACTCCAGAAGAGATTCATGAAAGCACTGGAGAGGAATCCTCAGGTTCCGGCACCGACTCCACAGAAGATCTTAGGCGCCCGGCATCGACCGGAGAGGAATCCCGAGAGGCCCCCGAGCAACTCGCATGTGGCCTGGCCTTTCGGGAGGCCACCAGAGCGGGTCCCTGAGGTCCCCGTCGTAAGTTGAGAGCACCTGCCGCAACTCGAGAAAATCCAGGAGGTTCTCCCCTCCAGGCGAGCTGAGACCTATTTCTGCTGAGGTATCTCGAGGCTAATCACACCGTACCTCTGGAACTTCCAAAGGGTCCTTCACACCCTTGCTGCAACTCAAGAAGTTCCCCGACATATCGGTCTCCACTCGAGAGGAAGCACGAGAGTCCCGCCCACATCCAGAGGAGCCCGTTTCCACCTCCTAGCCCAAGAGGAGGATCCTTTCCCTGCGTGGTCGGGAAAGAATTCCCGGCGTTCCCGTCGCATCTCAAGAGGAGGCGCTCTCCACAGGAAATGCGAGAGGAACTCCAGGGTCGTGCCACCATTACCAAAGTCCCCCTGATGTCTCAGTCCATTCCAGGGAAACCTGTTTTCCCTGCACTGCCTCGACTTTCAAGCCGAGGATCAACTCACACAACGGTGGCACGTGGGACATCCCTGTGGGAAAGCCTCGTGGGAAAGCCTCGTGGGAAAGCCTCGAGGGAAAGACACAGATCCCTTGATTCTCGCGAAGGGAAGCGTGACACTGCTGCTACAGCTCGAGAGGAAATTGCACGTGCATGCCCCCTCTCGAGATGAGTACTGACTCCCCTCGGGAGGCTCTAGAAGTTCCCCAAGATCCATGCCGGCATTGGAGAGGAATCCTCACGTTCTGGAACTGAGTCCACACAAGGTCTTAGGCCCCAGCATCGACGGGAGAGGAATCCCGAGAGGCCCCCGAGCAACTCGCATGGGGACTGGCCTTTCCTGAGGCCACCAGAGTGACTCCCCAGGGGAGTGGGTCCCTAGCAGTGTCATGCTTCCCTTCGCGTGGATCAAGGGATCTGTGGCTTTCCCTCGAGGCTTTCCCGCGACGCTTTCCCACGAGGCTTTCCCAGTGGGCTGTCCCACGTGCCACCGTGGTGTGAGTCGATCCTAGGCTTGAAAGTCAAGGCAGTGCAAGGAAAACAGGTTTCCCTGGAATGGACTGAGACATCTGTGGGACTCTGGGAATGGTGGCACGACACTGGAGTTCCTCTCTCGTTTCCTGTGGAGAGTGGCCCGAGCAACTTGCATGGGACTGGCCTTTCATGAGGCCAACAGAGCGGGTCTCTGAGGTCCAAGTCGTAAGTCAAGAGCTCCTGCTGCAACTCGAGAAAATCCAGGAGGTTCTCCCCTCCAGGCGAGATGTGGCCCATATCCGATGACGCGTCTCGAGGCTATTCAACAAGCGTCTGGAACTAACAAACGGGGCTTCAAACCCTAGCTGCAACTCAAGAAGTTCCCCGAAATACACCTCTCCGCTCGAGAGGAAGCAGGAGAGTCCCGCCCACATCCAGAGTAGCCCCGTTACTGCCTCCTAGCTCGAGAGGAGGGATCCTTTCACTGAGTGGTCGGTCAAGTATTCCCGGAGTTCCCGACTCATCTCAAGAGGAGGCGCTATCCACAGGAAAGGCGAGAGGAACTCCAGATTCGTGCACCCATTCCCAGAGTCCCCCAGATGTCTCAGTCCATTCCAGGGAAACCTGTTTCCCTACACTGCCTCGACTTTCAGGACGAGGATCCACTCACACCACGGTGGCACTTGGCACAGCCCTTAGGGAAATCCTCGAGGGAAAGCCACAGATCCCTTGATCCATGCGAAGAGAAGCGTGACACTGCTGCTACAGCTTGGGAGGAAAGCGCACGTGCATGCCTCCACTCGAGATGAGGACTGACTCCCCTGGGGAGACTACAGAAGTACCCCAAGATCTATCTCAGCACTGGAGAGGAATCCTCAGGTTCCGGCACCGACTCCACACAAGGTCTTAGACCCCGGCATCGACGGGAGAGAAATCCCGAGAGGCCCCCGAGCAACTCGCATGGGGACTGGCCTTACCTGAGGCCACCAGAGCGGGTTCCTGAGGTCCCCGTCGTAACTCGAGAGACTCTAGAAAATCCAGGAGGTTCTCCGCTGCAGGCGAGATGAGGCCCATTTCCTCTGAGGCGTCTGGAGGCTAATCACACCTAAACTCTGGAAATTTAAAAGGGTCCTTGCTGCAACTCAAGAAGTTCCCCGAAATACCCGTCTCCACTCGAGAGGAAGCACGAGGGTCCCGCCCACATCCAGAGGAACCCCGTTTCCGCCTGGTAGCTCGAGATGAGGGATCCTATCCTTCTTAGTCAAGAAAGATTTTTCAGCGTTCCCGTGGCCTCTCAAGAGCAAGGGTTCTCAATAGGAAAGGCGAGAGGAACTCCAGGGTTGTGCCACCATTCCAAGTGTCCCCCAGATATCTCAGTCCATTTCAGAGGAACCTGTTTTCCCCGCAATGCCTCGACTTTCACGCCGAGGATCCACTCACACCTTGGTGGCACGTGGGACACCCTTTGGGAAAGCCTCGTGGGAAAGCCACAGATCCCTTGATCCCCGCGAAGGGAAGCGTGACACATCTGCTACACTGTCCCTGAGGTCACGGTCGTATGTTGAGAGCACCTGCCGCAACTGGAGAAAATCCAGGAGGTTCTCTGCTCCAGTCGAGATGAGGCCCATTTTCTCTGCGGTGTCTCGAGAGTAATCACACCTAAACTCTGGAACTTCCAAAGGGTCCTACACACCCTTGCTACAACTCAGGAGGTTCCCCGATATACCCGTCTCTACTCCAGAGGAAGCACGAGGGTCCGGCCTCCTCCAGAGGAGCTCCGTTTCCGCCTCCAATCTCGAGATGAGGATCCTTCCCTGCTTCCTCGGGAAAGAATTCCCAACGTTTCCGACGCATCTCAAGAGGAGGCGCGCTGCACAGGAAAGGCGAGAGGAACTCATGGGTCGTGCCACCATTCCAAGTGCCCCCAGATGTCTCCGTCCATTCCAGAGGATCCTGTTTTCCCTGCACTGCTTCGACTTTCATGCCGAGGATCGGCTCACACCACGGTGGCACGTGGGAGAGCCCTGTGGGAAAGCCTCGTAGGAAAGCCTCGAGGGAAAGCCACAGATCCCTTTATCCACGCGACGGGAAGCGTGACACTGCTGCTACAGCATGGGAGGAAAGGGCACGCTCATATCCCCACTCGAGACGAGGCCTGACTCCTTTGTGGAGACTCCAGAAGTACCCCAAAATCCATGTCAGCACTGGAGAGGAATCCTCAGCTTCCGGCCCCGACTCCACACAAGGTCTTAGGCCCCAGTATCGACGGGACAGGAATCACGAGAGGCCCCCCTAGCAACACGCATGATAACTGGCCTTTCCTGCGGCCGCCAGAGCAGGTCCCTGAATCCCCGTCGTAACTCGAGAGCACCTGCTGAAACTCGGGAATATCCAGGAGCCTCTCCATTCCAGGCGACATGAGGCCCATTTCCGCTGAGGCATCTCGAGACTAACCACACCTAACCTCTGGAACTTTCAAAGGGTCCTTCACACCCTTGCTGCAACTCAAGAAGTTCCCCGACATACCCGTTCCTCTTCACGTTCTGCCATAATGGTGGTGTCATCTGCATATCTAAGTTTATTGATATTTCTACCGGCAATCTTGATTCCAGCTTATGTATCTTCCATCCCAGGATTTTTCATGATGTACTCTGCATAGAAGTTAAATAAACAGGGTGACAATATACAGCCTTGACATACACCTTTTCCTTTTTGGAACCAGTCTGTTGTTCCATGTCCTGCTCTAACTGTTGCTTCCTGACCTTCATCCAGATTTCTCAAGAAGCAGGTTAGGTGGTCTGGTATTCCCATCTCTTTCAGAATTGTGGCTAAAACAACAGTATAAGGACCTTTCCGATGTCAGGCCAAGGAATTGTGTTTCCAGTCATTGAGCCACACCTGATCACTGAGCACAAATTCATGAATCTGTTCCTCAAGGGGGAATGATATTCTTTTTTATACAAACTTAGTTACCTGATTTATTACCTTACCTAATTGTTCCATCTGCTGTGAAATCCCACCCCCTTACTTGTGGCAAATCTGCTAACACCTGCCTCACTGTGGGAGGGGGTCTCCCATAGAAAATTTCATAAGGACAACAACTGTGGGAACGTGTGGTTACCCGTAATATGAGTAAGTCTACCGGAAGCAAGCCCATCCATGTACAGTCAGTCTCTATGATCCATTTTGAAAGTGTCTCTTCAAGAGTTTGGTTGTTTCTTTCCACCATTCCAGAACACTGGGGCCTATATGCTGTATGTAATTTCCACTGATATTTAGAGCTTCACATACCTGTTAATTAACGCGGCTACAAAGACAGGGCCATTGTCGGATTCTATACTGGTTGGAAACCCAAGTCTGGGAATTATTTCTCAAATCAGCGAGCTACTTCATTTTCTTTTTCAGATCAGGTAGGGAAGGCCTCTGCCCAACCGGAGAAGGTACCTACTATTCTAGTAAGTCATGATAACAGGTGACTGCCTTTGCTTCCCCGAAGGACACTCGCTTTCCCTGCATCCTGAGAACTCCACGTCTCAGCCAGTTGGAAAAGCGCTTCTTGGAGGTCATTATTCAGGGGCAACTTCCCCTGGAGCCCGGGGCCATAGGGAGCGGCTCCACACTCCCAGGGAAAGGCAGAGCCACAGCCACACATCTGTCCCATCCCCTTTGCTCTGTAGGAGAGCTCTAGTGAGCCTAGGTCTGTCAGGAAAATTCTTGGCTCCTATGGGGACACATTCTATGTGTGAAACTGCATCCAGGACCTAGGGGCCACAGGGCGCCTGTTCCTCTCGGGGGGGACCCTGAAGTGGTGCGGCCCAGCAACAGCCTGAACATCCATCCGATTGCTCTTTTCTTCCTTCTGATAGAGCTAGCTTTGCTTCTCGCTTTGGCATTTCGGAAGCCAGGGGGAGCCCCACCGCTGTTGTCCTGGGGTCTATTGGAGGTACCGGGTCTATTGGACCCCAGCATGGCACCCGACCCCCTCAGACACACTCCCGCAGCCTCCTTCCCCATGGGCAGGACTGTTCTGACCTAGGAATGTGTTCCCAAGGCTCAGAAAATGCAGGGAGACACACGGCCCTGACTCTGGAACTGAGGCCGTTGGAGCAGGCCTGGAGGTCTGACGTCTGAGACGCCAAACACTTGCTGCAAGATACAGGTGTGAAAACACACTCTCTGGGGCTGCCTTTCCTTCCTCCAAGGAAGAGAGCTTTTCCAGTCTCCTCCGTGCTGAGTCATACAAGGCTGGAAAGGTCTGGCTTCGAGGGCATTTCTCAGCGGCAATGGCCCCTGAGGCCCTGCACCCAGGGAGGGATCCTACCCTCCCAGGGGAAGTCAAAGCAACCTCCAAACAGCTGTTCTCTCGATGTTTCCTCTGCAGGAGGGAGCTAGTGAGCCCAGGTCTGTCTGGAACGTTCTTGGATCCTGCGGGGAAATCATCCTGGGAGCCCACCTGGATACCAGTCGTAGGGCTAAAATTCGCATTTTCCTTCCTTGGAGCCCTAACGCAGTACAGCCTAGCAACTGCTTGAAAATCCATCCTGTTGCTGTTTTCTTCCCTCTGACAGAGCGAGCTTTGCTCCCCATTTGGGATTTCAGAAGCAAGGTGGTGGCCTGCAACTCCTTGCCTGGGGTCCATTGGAGGTGCAAGGTGCCCTCGACCAGGTGACCCCAGCATGACACCTGGCCCCCTCAGACACACTCCCGCAGCCTGCTTCCCCATGGGCAGGACTGCTCTCACCTAGGAATGTGTTTGCAAGGCCAGGAAACTGCAGGGAGACACAAGGCCCTGATTCTGGCATTGAGTCTGTTGGAACAGGCCTGCAGGTCTTCTGTCTAACAAGCCAAACACTTGCTGCAAGATACAGGCCTGAAAACACACTCTTGGGCTGCCTTTCCTTCCTCCAAGGAAGAGAGTTTTCTCAGCCTCCTGTGGGCTGAGAGTCACACAGGGCTGAAAAGCACTTGCTGGGAGATTATTTTTCATTGGCCATGGCCCCTGAGGCCCTGTGCTCAGGGAGGGCTCCCTCCCTCCCAGGGAAAGTCAAAGGAAGCTCCAAACGGCTGTTCAATCATGTTTCTGAGAGAGTCATTGCCAAGGCAGGTTTCTAAGAAGTTCAAGGGTCCCCAAGGAGAGAGGGGTCTAGAATTCTCAAGGAGGAAGGAAGGACAAACTGTTTTTCCCTCTACATTCCTTAGGATTATATAACAATCATGCATCCTTCTTGAGGACGGTCTCTGGAAAAAACCTTCTGGCTAATCCTGTTATCTTAAAATGTCAATTATGGGAGTAGGTCTAGTGAGTCTTTACAACCTCCAGACATTCTTTTGTTCGTTGTCATGACTTATTGGAGAGTATATAACTCCATTACTAACACTAGCAAGGGGGTACGCTTTCTGCCCCTTGTGATGTCTCTGTCAGAAGCTTTCTCTATCTCCTTTCTCCTTTAATAAAACTCTATTGCACAAAAGCTCTGAGCAATCAAGCCTCGTCTTGGGCCCTGGATTGAATTCTTCTCCTCCATAAGCCAAGAATCCCAGCATCTTTTCGTGGTTCAGCAACAATATTTCATTTCCTCTGCAGGAGAGAGCTAGTGAGCTTAGGTCTGTCTGGAACATTCTTGAATCCTGTGGGGAAAATATCCTGTGCACACATCTGGATACTGGGCCTAGAGGCCAAAATTCGCATTTCTTTCCCGGGGAGCCCTAACGTGGTGTGACTTAGCAACTGCTTGAAAATCCATCCCATTGCTGTTTTCCTCCTTCTGACAGAGCTAGCTTTGTTCCCTGCTTTGGGATGTCTCAACCGAAGGGCCGGTCCATAGCTACTCGCCTGGGGCCCATTGGATGTGCAAGGTGCCCTCGACTAGGTGACCCTAGCATGGCACTCAGCCCGCTCAGACACACTCCCGAGGCTTCTTTCTCATGGGAAGCACTGCTCCAACCTAGGAATGTGTCTGCAATGCTTGGAAAGTACAGTGAGACACACAGCCCTGACTCTGCAATTGAGGCCCTCAGAGCAAGCCTGCAGCTCTGATGTCTGAGAAGCAAAACACTTGCTGCAAAGAGAGGCCTGAAAACACACTCTCTGTGGATGACTTTCCTTCCTCTAAGGAAGATAGTTTTCCCAGTCTCCTGCTTCCTGAATGTCACACAGCTGGAATGCGCTTGCTTGGAGGTCGTGATTCAGTGGCAATGACCCCTGAGGCCCTTTGCCCAGGGAGGGCTCCCACACTCACAGGCAAATCAAAGCAACTTCCAAGTGAGTCAGCTCTTCACATCAAGTGGCCAAAGTATTGGAGTTTCAGGTTCAGTATTAGTCCTTCCAATGTATATTCAGACCTGATTTCCTTTAGGATGGAGTGGTTGCGTCTCCTTGTAGTCTAAGCGACCTACAAGCATCTTCTCCAACACCACAGTTCAAAAGCATCCAATTTTCAGCTGTCACTTTCTTTATAGTACATCTTTCATATCCATCCATGACATATGGAAAAACCATAGCCTTGACTGGATGGATCTTTGTTGGCAAAGCAACGTCTCGGCTTTTTAATATGCTGTCTAGTTTGGTCATCACTTTTCTTCCAAGTCATAAATACGTTTTAAGTTCATGGAGGCAGACATCACCTGCAGTGATTTCCAAGCCCCCCAAAATAGTCTGCTGCTGTTTCCAATGTTTTCCCATCTATTTGCCATGAAGTGATGAGACTGGATGCAATGATTTTAGTTTCTGAATGCTGAGCTTTAAGCTAACTTTTTCACTCTCCTCTTTCACTTTCATCAGGAGACTCTTTAGTTCTTCTTCACTTTCTGCCATAAGGGTGGTGTCATCTGCATATCTGAGATTCTTGATATTTCTCCCAGCAATCTGGATTCCAGCGTGTGCTTCCTCCAGCCCAGTGTTTCTCATGATGTACTCTGCATATAAGTTAAATAACCAGGGTGACAGTACACTGCCTTGACATATTCCTTTTCCTATTTAGCACCAGTCTGTTGTTCCATGTCCAGTTCGAACTGTTTCTTCCTGACCTGCATACAGGTTTCTCAAGAGACAGGTCAGGTGGTCTGGTATTCCGATCTCTTTCAGAATTTTTCCCCAGTTTATTGTGATCCACACAGTCAAAGGCTTTGGCATAGTCAATAAAGCAGAAATAGATGTCTTTTTTTCTGGAACTCTCTTGCTTTTTCAATGATCCAGTGGATGTTGGCAGTTTGATCTCTGGTTTCTCTGCATGTTTTAAATCCCTCTTGAACATTTGGAAGTTCACAGTTCATGTGAACTTGGAGAATTTTGAGCATTACTTTACTAGTGTGTGAGATGAGTGCAATTGTGCAGCAGCTTGAATATTCTTTGTCATTGCCTTTCTTTGGGATTGGAATGAAAACTGACCTAATGACTAGATGTTTTCAATTGCATATGCTGAAAGAACTGGCTGTGCAGTTTTGAAGAAAAAAAAATCATTTTAACCCATTTTCTCTGAAGTGCAAGGCATATCATGGCCATCCCTGAATCATAAAGTCACCTTTTCTTTATGTAGTCATAGTTTCATGCCTAAATTATAGGCCAACTCGTGCTCAAATGGACTCTGATGTCAGGGGCAGATCAACTAATAAAAAGCTTGGATTGTCCCTCTGGAGGAAAGTGAGATCTTGGTCCCACGAGAAGAATCTGAAGGGTTAAGGGAACTTGCAAGAGTGGGGAAAGCTTAGTCCATCCTACATGTACCAAAATCTTAAATAAGGCTTATTTACTTTACCGAAGTAAAAAAACAGATGATGAAAACAATTATAAATCAATGAAAGGTAAAGAAACTCATAGTCTGTTATCAAAAATTGCATTCTAAGAAAACTTTGTTCTCTTAACCTAGAGAGGAGACTAAATTCCATCTGGTACCAGCTTACCAGAAGACAAACAAACAAACAAACAAACAAATTATCGGTAAGCTTAAAAAAAGTATATTCCATATATCTTGAAGTAGCAGTATTTCTGCAAAGGCATCAGTGTGAAACCATAGAGGACATGGTTAAAACCTGATTAAATAGAAATTGACAATGTAATCTGGTCACTGCTGCGACTTGAAATGCTTTAATATGATAACTGGAATTATAACTGACAGCATTTGACCAGGACATATCAGATTTTCACGGATGTCAGATAATTTCTAGGATATCTATATTAGGAACTGAAGGAATCTTTGAACCTAGGAAAGAAAACAACACTCTCAAAGGCCCTTGCTGAATCATCTATCAGCAAGGAATGTCTTTGCAAGGATCGCAAAGTGAAGGGAAAATACACCGACCTGCCTCTGCAACTTTGGTCCTCTGAGCAGATCTGGAGGTCTCCCTTTGTATAAGCTAACCTGTTCCTTCCAAATAGAGGTTTGCAACACAAAACAAGTGGCCGCCTATTCTTCCCCGAAGGAGGCTCTCTTTCCCCACATCCTGCGAACACCCTTTCCCAGCCTCCTGGAAAAGCGCTTCTTGCAGTTCCTTTCAGAAAATCCTATGGACGGAGAAGCCTGGTAGGCTGCAGTCCGTGGGGTCGCTGAGGGTCGGACACGACTGAGCGACTGCACTTTCATTTTCACTTTCATGCATTGGAGAAGGCAATGGCAACCCACTTACTGTTCTTGCCTGGAGAATCCCAGGGACGGGGGAGCCTAGTGGGCTACCGTCTATGGCGTCGCACAGAGTCGAACACGACTGAAGCAACTTAGCAGCAGCAGCAGCAGCAGTTCCTTTCTTAGGGGCAGTTATCCCTGAGATTGGGACCTGGAAAGCAGAGCCACCTCCACACACACGTCTTTTCTGTCCCCTTTCCTCTGGAGGAGAGCTCTAGTGAGCCTAGGTCTGTCAGGAAAATTCTTGGCTTTGACGGGATCCCACCCAGTGTGTGAACCTGCATACCCGACCTAGGGGCCACAGGCACCTGTTTTGCTCGAGTGGGTCCTGGAGGGGTGCAGGATTTTTGGAGCTTAAAAATCCATCCAATTTGTCTTTTTTTTTTTACCTCGGAGAGAACGAGTTTGCTCCACCTCCACCCTTTGGCAGTGTGGAGGGAAGAGGGCACCACCCTCTCCCAAAGGGGACATAGGGCCTACCAGGAGAGAAAGGCCCCTTGAGGAGCTGAGGCCCAGGTAGGCCAGCCAGTGATGTCAAGCACACTCCCGCTGCTTGCTTCTTCATGGGCACTCCCACGATCTGCTAGGAATGTCTTTGCAAGGATCTCAAAGGGAAGGGGAGATACATGGCCCTGTCTCTGGAACTTCAGTCCTCTGAGCAGATCTGGAGGTCTTGAGTTGTATAAGCAAACCTGTTCCTTCCAAATAGAGGCTTGCAAACACACCCCCGGTGGTTGCCTCTTCTTCCCCGAAGAAGTCTTTCTTTCCCCACATGCTGCGAACTCCCTATCCCAACCTCCAAGAATAGTGCTTCTTGCCATTCCTTTCTTAGAGGCAGTTATCCCTGAGCTTGGGGCCGTAGAGACTAGCCCCACACTCACAGGGAAAGGCAAAGACTCCTCCATACATCTCCTCTATCCCCTTTGCTCTGGAGGAGAGCTCTAGTGAGCCTAGGTCTTTCAGGAAAATTCTTGGCTTGGACAGGATCTCACCCTGTTTGTGAACCTGCATACCCAACCAGGGGCCCCAGAGCACCTGTTTCAGTAAAGTGGGCCCTGAAAGGGTGCAGCCTAGCAAGAGCTTGAAAATCCATTCAATTGCTGTTTTTGTACCTCTGACAGAGCGAGCTTGGCTCCACCCTTTGGCAGTGAGGAGAAAAGAGGCATGACACCCTCCCCAAGGGGACATGGGGCCTACTTCGAGAGGAAAGGCCCCTTGTGGAGCTGAGGCCAGGAAGGCACACAGTCGTGTCAAACACACTCCCACTGCTTGCTTCTTCAGGGGCACTCCCGCTATCAGCTAGGAATGTCTTTGCAATGATCACAAAGGGAAGGGGAGATACAGGGCCCTGCTTCTGGACCTCCGGTGCTCTGAGCAAATCTCGAGGTCTCCCGTTGTTGGTCAAGGTCAAGGTCAAGTTCAAGTTCACGTAAAGGTCAAGTTCAAGGTCAAGTTCAAGTTCAAGGCTCAAGGTGAAGTTTAAGTTCAAGTTCACGGTCAACTTCAAGTTCAAGGCAAGGTCAAGTTCAAGGTCAAGGTCAAGGTCAAGTCAAGTTCAGGGTTCAAGTTCAAGGTCAAGGTCAAGTTCAAGTTCAAAGTGGAAGTTCAAGGTTCAAGTACAAGTTCAAGTGAAGTTCAAGTTCAAGTTCAAGTCAAGGTCAGAGTCAAGTTCAAGTGAAGTTCAAGTTCAAGTCAAGTTCAAGTTCAAGTTCAAGGTCAGTCAAGTTCAAGGTCAAGGTCAAGTTCAAGTTCAAGGTTGCAAGTTCAAGTTCAAGTCAAGGTTCAAGGTCAAGTTCAAGTTCAATCGTTCAAAGTTCAAGTTCAAGGTTCAAGTTCAAGTTCAAGTTCAAGTTCAAGTCAAGGTCAAGTTCAAGTTCAAGTTCAAGTTCAAAGTTCAAGTTCAAGTCAAGTTCAAAGTCAAGTTCAAAGTCAAGTTCAAGGTAAGTCAAGTTCAAGGTCAAAGTTGAAGTTGAAGTTGAAGTTCAAGTTCAAGTTCAAGGTCAAGTTCAAGTTGAAGTTCAAGGTCAAGCCCAGTTCAAGTTCAAGTTCAAGGTCAAGGTCAAGTTCAAGTTCAAGGTCAAGGTCAAGCCCAAGTTCAAGTTCAAGTTCAAGGTCAAGTTCAAGGTCAAGTTCAAGGTCAAGTTCAAGTTCAAGGGCAGGGCAAGGCAAGCCAAGACCAAGGCAAGGGCAACAGCAACGCCAAGGGCAAGGCCAAGGCCCAGGCCAAGGCAAAGGCCAAGGCCACCAAAGCGACGCCCAAACCCCGTAACGCCTGACAAAAGGCAGAAGCCACTAGGCCCCTGTGCAGAGGAAGCCACTGAAGGCAGCAAGGCCACAGAGCTCCCCGACTCCCATTCCCACATGAAGATGTGAGGATAAAGGGCCTCATCCCAGCAAAAGCACCCGCTCCCACCACCCCCCAACCCCGGCCCCCGCCCCCCGCAGCACGCCCCCCTGAAACAACACTGTCTTCCCAGAAAAGAGAACGGAGAAAGCCATGTGTGTGCCAAAGGAGCAAGATGAACGAACGATGCCACGCCCTCCGAATTTGGGCACACCTGACGCCTCGGAACCCCGGGCCTGGCCGATGGGTCCCAGCCGTTCTCGGGTGGGAGGGGGGTCAACACATTGGCCGAGAGCCCTTGCTCAGGCCACCCGCAAATCCCCTGAGATGTGATCCGACCACAGGGACCCGAGGGCAAACGTTACCGCTTGAGGTGCTGGAGGAGCCGGACGAAGCCATGGTGGGAGAGGCACACGGGCACGCTGCAGACTGCTGGCTGAGTGGGCGGGGACCCAGCAGCTCAGGACTCTGGAGAACGGGAGGCGTCTCCGCCACCATTGACGTCAATAGGGTTTGGGTGGGTAGATGGAGGGGGCCGCCCCTGGCCTCTTCCAAGCAGAGACCCTGGACGGAGTCCCGTGGAGCGAGTGGGCTTTTCCCGGGCACGGCTGTGCCCTGGACCGCCAAGATCCCCGTTGGGGTGGGCGGGCAGTTCGGGGGCTTTGGTTTGTGGCCCTCCCTCGCAGCGGGGGGTGGGTTCAACCCGAGTGGATCAATCAGGGGCCCTCAGCAGTGCCAAGGGAACTCACCGCCCAGGAAACGCCCCTAGGTCCCTTTGAATTGGCCACCAACGCCCCCTTTCCCAGCCTGCCTTGCTCTGAGATTTCCCGCCTTTTCACATTCCACAGGTCCCTGGTCCTCGACTGTCCCCCGCTGGCTCCTCCGAGGCATTCCGGGACACCAGACGCTCTCTCCAGCGCCTCCACCTAGATCCCTCGCTGTCCTCGCCTCCGTTTCCCCTATGCCCCCTCCCCAACTCCTCCGTGGGCTCTTGGCATCCTTTCCCTACAGCAGTCCCAGAGTGCCACCCCGAGGGTTTTGAGTTGCCTGGAGCCCAAGGCTCCAGCCAGAGACCTGAGGGCCAGCGTCTGGACTGGCAGCTAATGCCATTTGGGGCTTTTCTCACGTGGAGCCTGAGGCCCGCACCTCCGGCGGGCAACCCCCCAGCGCGAGTGCCCTGGAGATACCCGCCCAAGGGGACAGTGTATCCCCTACTGTGGGGAAGGAGGTTCCTGTTTTCCCTGCACTGGTTCGACTTTCACGCCGAGGATCGACTCACACCATGGTGGCAAGTGAATAGCCTTGTGGGAAAGCCTCATGGGAAAGACTCCAGGGAAAGCCACAGATTCCTTGATCCACGAGAAGGGAAGCGTGACACTGCTGCTACCGCTAGGGAGGAAAGCGCACGGTGCATGACCACCACTCGAGCCGAGGACTGACGCAAGCTTGGGAGACTCCAGAAGTACGCCAAGATCCATGTCAGCACTGGAGAGGAATCCTCAGGTTCCGGTCCCGACTCCACACAAGGTCTTAGGCCCCGGCATCGACCGGAGAGGAATCCTGAGAGGCCCCTAGCACCTCGCATGGGGACTGGCCTTTCCTGAGGTCACCAGAGCGGGTCCCTGAGGTCTCCATCGTAACTCGAGAGCACCTGCCACAACTCGAGAAAATCCAGGAGGTTCTCCCCTCCAGGCGAGATGAGGCCCATTTCCGCTGAGGCGTCTCGAGGCTAATCACACCTAACCTCTGGAACTTCCAAAGGGTCCTTCACACCCTTGCTGCAAGTCAAGAAGTTCTCCGACATACCCATATCCACTCGAGAGAAGGACGAGGTTCCCGCCCATATCCAGCGGAGGCCCCGTTTCCGCCTCGTAGCTCGAGAAGAGGGATCCTTTCCCTTCGTCGTCGGGAAAGAATTCCCGGCCTTCCCGTCGCATCTCAAGAGGAGGCGCTCTCACAGGAAAGACGAGAGGAACTCCAGGGCCTTGCCAGCATTCAAGAGTCCCCCAGATGTCTAAGTCCATTCCAGAAGAAACTGTTTTCCCTGCACTGCCTCGACGTTCACGCCGAGGATCGACTCACACCACCGTGGCACGTGGGACAGCCCTGTTGGAAAGCCTCGTGGGAAAGCCTCAATGGAAAGCGACAGATCCCTTGATCCACACGTCGGCAAGCGTGACACTGCTGCCTGCAGGTCGTGAGGAAATGGCAGTGCATGCCCCCACACGAGATGAGGACTGACTCCCCTGGTGAGACTCCAGAAGTACGGGAAAAGATTCATGTCAGCACTGGAGAGGCATCCTCAGGGTCTGGCCCCGACTCCACACAAGGTCTTAGGCACCGGCATCGATGGGAGAGGAATCCCTAAAGGCCCCCTGGTAACTCGCATGGGGACTGGCCTTTCCTGAGGCCACCAGAGCCGGGTCCCTGAAGACCCGTCGTAACTCGAGAGCACCTGCCGCAACTGGGGTAAAATCCAGGAGGTTCTCCCCTCCAGGCGGGGATGAGGCCCATTTCCTCTGAGGTGTCTGGAGGCTCATCACACCTAACCTCTGGAAATTTAAAAAGGGTCCTTGCTGCAACTCAAGAAGTTCCCCGACATACCCGTCTCCACACGAGAGGAAGCAACGAGGGTCCGCCCACATTCAGAGCGAACCCCGTTTCCGAGATGAAGATCCTATCCTGCTTAGTCAGG
>NW_017202842.1:0-6234 GCF_001704415.2 Capra hircus
CTTCGCACCCTTGCCTGCAACTCAAGAAGTTCCCGACACACCCGTCTCCACTCGAGAGAAAACACGAGAGTCCCGCTCACATCCAGAGGAGCCCCTTTCCTCCTCCTAGCTCTAGAAGAGGGATTCTTTCCCTGCGTGATCGGGAAAGATTTCCCGGCGTTTCCGTCGCATCTCAAGAGGTGGCACTCTCCACAGGAAAGGCGAGATGAACTCCAGGGTCGTGCCACCATTCCAGAGTCTCCGTGTTGTCTCAGTCCATTCCAGGGAAACCTGTTTTCCCTGCACTGCCTCGACTTTGAAGCGAGGATCGACTCACACCACGGTGGCACGAGGGAAAACCCTGTGGGAAAGCCTCGTGGGAAAGCCTCGGGGAAAGCCTCGAGGGAAAGCCGCTGATCCCTTGATCCACTCGACGGGAAGCGTGACACTGCTGCTACAGCTCTGGAGGAAAGCGCACGTGCATGCCACCACTTGAGACGAGGACTGATCCCCTGGGGAGACTCCGGAAGTACCCCAAGATCCATGTCAGCACTGGAGAGGAATCCTCAGGTTCCGGCACCGACTCCACACAAGGTCTTAGGCCCGTACATCGACGGAGAGGAATCCCGAGAGCCCCCGAGCAACTCGCATGGGGACTGGCCTTTCCTGAGGCCACCAGAGCAGGTCCCTGAGGTCCCCGTCGTAAGTCGAGAGCACCTGCCGCAACTCGAGAAAATCCAGTAGGTTCTCCCCTCCAGGCGAGATGAGGCCCATTTCCGCTGAGGCATCTCGAGGCTAATCACACCTAACCTCTGGAACTTTCAAAGGGTCCTTCACACCCTTGCTGCAACTCAAGAAGTTCCCCGACATACCCTTCTCCACTCTAGAGGAAGCACGACAGTCCCGCCCACATCCAGAGGAGCCCCGTTTCCGATCCTAGCTAGAGAGGAGGGATCCTTTCCCTGCGTGGTCGGGAAAGAATTCCCTGCGTTCCCGTCGCATCTCAAGAGGAGGCGCTCTCCACAGGAAAGGCGAGAGGAACTACAGCGTCGTGCCACCATTCCCAGAGTCCCAGATGTCTCAGTCCATTCCAGGAAAACCTGTTTTCTCTGCACTGCCTCGACTTTCAAGCCGTGGATTGACTCACACCACGGGGGCACGTGGGACAGCCCTGTGGGAAGCCTCGTGGGAAAGCCTCGAGGGGAAAGCCACAGACCCTTGATCCTTGCGAAGGGAAGCGTGACACCGCTGCTATAGCTCGGGAGGTAATCGCACGTGCATGTCAACACTCGAGACGAGGACTGACTCCCCTGGGGAGAATCCAGAAGTACCCCAAGATCCATGTCAGCAGGGAGAGGAATCCTCAGTTACGGCACAGACTCCACACAAGGTCTTAGGCCCCGGCATCGACGGGAGAGAATCCCGAGAGCCCCCGAGCAACGGGCATGGAGTGGCCTTTCCTGAGGCCACCAGAGCGGGTCCCTGAGGTCCCCGTCGTAAGACGAGAGCACCTGCCCCAACACGAGAAAATCCAAGAATTCTCCCTTCCAGGCGAGAGGAGGCCCATTTGCTGAGGCATCTCGAGGCTAATCACACCTAACCTCTGGAAGTTCCAAAGGGGTCTTTCACACCCTTGCTGCAACTCAGAAGTTCCCCGACATACCCGTCTCCACTCGAGAGGAAGCACGAGAGTCCCGCCCACATCAGAGGAGCCCCGTTTCCGCCTCCTAGCTCGAGAAGCAGGGATCCGTTCCCTGCGTGGTCGGGAAAGAATTCCCGGCGTTCCCGTCGCATCTCAAGAGGAGGCGCTCTCCACAGGAAAGGCGAGAGGAACTCCAGGGTGGTGCCACCATTTCCAGAGTCCCCAGATGTCTCAGTCCATTGCAGGGAAACCTGTTTTCCCTGCACTGCCTCGACTTTCAAGCCGAGGATCGACTCACACCACGGTGGCACGTGGACAGCCCTGTGGGAAAGCCTCGTGTGAAAGCCTCATGGGAAAGCCCCGAGGGAAAGCCACTGATTCCTTGATCCACGGGAAGGGAAGCGTGACACTGCTGCTGCAATTCGGAGGAAAGCACACGTGCATGCCCCTACTTTGAGACGAGGACTGACTCCCCTGGGGAGACTCCGGAGGTACCCCAAGATCCATGTCAGCACTGGAGAGGAATCCTCACGTTCCGGCTCCGACTCCACACAAGGTCTTAAGCCCCGGCATGGACGGCAGAGAAATCCCGAGAGGCCCCCGAGCAACTCGCATGGGGACTGGCCTTTCCTGAGGCCACCAGAGCGGGTCCCTGAGGTCCCCGTCGTAAGACGAGGACCTGCCGCAACTAGAAACAATCCAGGAGGTTGTCCCCTCCAGGCGAGATGAGGCCCATTTCCTGCTGAGGCGTCTCGAGGCTAATCACACCTAACCTCTGGAACTTCCAAAGGGTCCTTCACACCCTTGCTGCAACTCAAGAAGTTCCCCGACATTCCCGTCTCTACTCGAGAGAAGCACGAGAGTCCCGCCCACATCCAGAGGAGCCCCGTTTCCGCCTCCTAGCTAGAGAGGAGGGATCCTTTCCCTGCGTGGTCGGGAAAGAATTCCCGGCATTCCCGTCGCATCTCAAGAGGAGGCGCTCTCCACTGGAAGGCGAGAGGAACTCCCGGGTCTTGCCACCATTCCCAGAGTCCCCAGATGTCTAAGTCCATTCCAGGGGAAATCTGTTTTCCCTCGATTGCCGCGACTTTCAAGCCGAGGATCGACTCACACCACGGTGGCACGTGGGACAGCCCTGTGGAAAGCCTCCTGGGAAGCCTCGTGTGAGAGCCTCAAGGGAAAGGCCACAGATCCCTTGATCCAGGCGAAGGGAAGCGTGACACTGCTGCTACAGCTCGGGAGGAAAGCGCACGTGCATGCCCCCACTCGACGAGGACTGACTCCCCTGGGGAGACTCCAGAAATACCCCAAGATCCATGTCAGCACTGGAGAGGAAATCCTCAGGTTCCGGCACCGACTCCACACAAGGTTTTAGGCCCCGGCATCGACGGGAGAGAATCCCGAGAGGCCCCGAGCAACTCGCATGGGGACTGGCCTTTCCTGAGGCCACCAGAGCGGGTCCCTGAGGTCCCCGTAGTAAGTCAAGAGCACCTGCCGCAACTCGAGAAAATCCAGGAGGTTCTCCCCTCCAGGCGAGATGAGGCCCTTTTCCTCTGAGGCGTCTCGAGGCTAACCATACCTAACATCTGGAACTTCCAAAGGGTCCTTCACACCCTTGCTGCAACTCAAGAAGTTCCCCGACATACCTGACTCCACTCGAGAGGAAGCACGAGAATCCCGCCCACATCCAGAGGAGCCCCGTTTCCGCCTCATACCTCGAGGTCAGGTATCCTTTCCCTGCATGTTCGGGAAAGAATTCCCGGTGTTCCCGTCGCATCTCATGAGGAGGCGCTCTCCACAGGAAAGGCGGAGGAACTCCAGGGTCGTGCCACCATTCCAAGAGTCCCCCAGATATCTCAGTCTGCCGGGGTCCAGCCCCGCTGGATCCAGGGAATTCGACGGATGGACCGGCGTTGTCGTGGAAAGTCTTTTTTTATTTATTAATGTAAGATTAGATTAAGAAATTATAGTGTAGTAAGAAGATTAACTGGAGGAAAAGGGCTGAATAGCTTGGTTTACGTGGAAGGCCAATAAAATTCCAGACAAGGAATTTTCACCATCTACGTTGGGCCACCAGCCCCTGCTTGAATATCTAAGGGTGCCACACCTTAAGCTCCCTTTTGTGCAGGTCTTAACAGCCAGGCAAGTAAGTAGACCTGGCGAGCCTCCGCGCCCCCTGGTGGAGATTCACGCTGAAGTTAAAGTAAAAAGCAGAGAGAAGGAAAGGGAGAGAAGAAGAAAGAGAGAAAAAGACACGGGGGGAGCCTGAGTCTCAAGAAACCAGGGCCGAGATACTAGTTCGAGAAACTGGCCCGAGAAACTGGCCCCATCCTTTATTGTTCATAAAGCCTTTTATACTTTTGATAAAACATGGGAGTTCAATGGGTAACACAAAATTATGTAGCGTTCGCACCCCAGACTCTTTCTGTACATCATTTTGTATACAAAAGGTCTCTGGTGATTTACATTATCTTCTGGCCAAAGAGGCTTGTTAAACACTTTTTGGCTCTCTTCCTTAATGAATGTTAATTTTGTTTCCTCTGAAGTGTTTTTCTTTAATCTGCATTTCCTTAAAGCATTAAAGTTACATCTCTATAAAACAAAGGTGCAGTGGGTTATAACAAAGAAGGTACTTAACTCAAAGATCTAATGTTGCTAATACCAGGTCTACTACTTGTTTTTTTAATATACCAACTCTATCTAAAAATAAAGGATATGAAAATTTAGCAGCAAGCATTGACCCAAAAAATGAAACTTTTAATCAGTCCTATTATAAAGATTTTGACTCCTCGGATGCCCCTACATTCCTAGGATGCTTTAAGCTTCCTGTGCCTCCTGGGGAAAGGAGGCCTCAAACAATCACATGCCCAGCTGTACGAGTCCTGCAGGCAGGCTAGAAAGCATTCAGAGGGGTTTTTGGATTGAAACACTCTTTCAAATGCTGAAGACTAAAGCCCTGAATTGACTTTTTCCAGAAAATGTCAGAAGAGTGGAAAAGCAGAGCAAAAAAGCCGGCAGATTTTTGTTGGGGTATGTGCGTAGGAACTTCCAGAGGGGTCCCTGAAGTCTGAACACACCATGCCTATGTCAGCTTTCTTCCTCATGACGTTATCACGGGCGGGAGTCCTCATACTGGCTCCCAGCATCAGTCCAATCCAGAGGAACCTGTTTTCCCTGCACTGCCTCGACTTTCACGCTGAGGATCAACTCACACCACGGTGGCACGAGGGAAAGCCCTGTGAGAAAGCCTCGTGGGAAAGCCTCCAGGGAAAGCCACAGATCCCTTGATCCACACGACGGGAAGCGTGACCCTGCTGCTACAGCTCGGGAGGAAAGCACACGTGCGTGCCCTCACTTGAGAGGAGGATTGACTCTCCAGGGAGACTCCAGAAGAACCCCAATATCCATGTCAGCACTGCAGAGGAAACCTCAGGTTCCGGCCCGAATCCACACAAGTTGTTCGGCCCGGGCATCAACAGGAGAGTTATCAAGAGAAGCCCCCAGCATCTGGCATGGGGACTGGCCTTGATGAAGCCACCAGAGCGGGTCCCTGAGGTCCCCGTCGTAAGTCGGGAGCACCTGCCGCAACTCGAGAAAATCCAGGAGGTTCTCCCCTCCAGGCGAGATGAGGCCCATTTCCAATGAGGTGTCTCGAGGCTAATTACATCTAATCTCTGGAACTTCCAAAGGTCCTTCACACCCTTGCTGCAACTCAAGAAGTTCCCCGACATTCCCATCCACTCGAGAGGAAACACGAGGGTCCTGCCCACATCCAGAGTAGCCCCGTTTCATCCTCCTAGCTAGAGATGAGGGATCCTTTCCCTGCTTGGTCGGGAAAGAACTTCCGGCATTCCCGTCGCATCTCAGGTGGAGGCGCTCTCCACAGGAAGGGAGAGAGGAACTCCATGGTCGTGCCACCATTTCAAGCGTCCCCAGATGTCTCAGTCCATTCCAGAGGATCTTGTTTTTACAGAGTGCCTAAACTTTCATGCCGAGGATCGCCTCACACCACGGTGGCACGGGGGACAGCCCTGTGGGAAAAGCCGTGGGAAAGCCTCTAGGAAAAGCCTAGAGGAAAAGCCACAGATCCATTGATCCACGCGACGGGAAGCATGACACTGCTGCTACAGCTCGGGAGGAAGGGCATGCGCATGCCCCCACTCGAGACGAGGACTGATTCCCCTTGGGAGACTTCAGAAGTATCCAAAACATGTCAGCACTGGAGAGGAATACTCAGGTTCTGGCCCCCACTCCAACAAGGTCTTGGCCCGGCATCTACCGGTGAGGAATCCGAGAGGCCCTCTAGCAACTCGCATGGGACTGGTCTTTCCTAAGGCCAACAGAACGGGTCCCTGAGGTCCCCGTCGTAAGTCGAGAGCACCTGCCACAACTCGAGAAAATGAAGGAGATTCTCCCCTTCAGGCGAGATGAGGCCCATTTCCACTGAGGCGTCTCGAGGCTAATCACACCTAACCTCTGGAACTTCCAAAGGTCCTTCACACCATAGCTGCAACTCAAGAAGTTCCACGAGAGACCGTCGCCACTACATAGGAATCACCAGGTACCACCCACATCCAGAGGAGAGCCAATTCCCCTCCTAGCTCAATGTGAGG
>NW_017202843.1:0-6233 GCF_001704415.2 Capra hircus
GAAAAAGACACAGATCCCTTGCATCACGCGAAGGAAGCGCGACACTGCTGCTTACAGCTCGGGAGGAAAGCGCACGTGCATGCCCCACTCGAGACGAGGACTGACTCCCCTGGGAGACTCCAGAAGTACCCCAAGATCAATGTCAGCACTGGAGAGGAATCCTTCTGTTCCGGCACCGACTCCACACAAGGTCTTAGGCCCCGGCATCGACGGGGAGAGGAATCCCGAGAGGCCCCGAGCAACTCCCATGCGGACTGGCCTTTTCCTGAGGCCACCAGAGCGGGTCCCTGAGGTCCCCGTCGTAAGTCGAGAGCACCTTCCGCAGCCCTCGAGAAAATCCAGGAGGCTTTTTCCCCTCCAGGCGAGATGAGGCCCATTTCCGCTGAGGCGTCTCGAGGCTAATCACACCTAACCTCTGGAACTTCCAAAGGGTCATTCACACCCTTGCTGCAACTCAAGAAGTTCCCCGACATACCCGTCTCCACTCGAGAGGAAGCACGAGAGTCCCGCCCACATCCAGAGGAGCCCCGTTTCCGCCTCCTAGCTCGAGAGGAAAGATCCTTTCCCTGCGTGGTCGGGAAAGAATTCCCGGCGTTCCCGTCGCATCTCAAGAGGAGGCGCTCTCCACAGGAAAGGGCAGAGGAACTCCAGGGTCGTGCCACCATTCCCTGAGTCCCCCAGATGTCTCCGTCCATTCCAGGAAATCTGTTTTCCCTTCACTTCCTCGACTTTAAAGCCGAGGATCGACTCACACCACAGTGGCACGTGGGAAAGCCCTGTGGAAGCATCGTGGGAAAGCGTCATGGGAAAGTCTAGAGGGAAAGCCACAGATCCCTTGATCCACGAAAAGGGAAGCGTGAAACTGCTGCTACAGCTCGGGAGGAAATCACACGTGCATGCCCTCTCTCGTGACGAGGACTGACTCCCCTGGCGGGAGACTCCAGAAGTACCACAAGATCCATGTCGGCACTGGAGAGGAATCCTCAGGTTCCGTCACTGAGTCCACACAAGGTCTTAGGCCCCAGCATCGACGGGAGAGGAAATCCCGAGAGGGCCGCGAGAAACTCGCATGGGGACTGGCCTTTCCTGAGGCCACCAGAGCGGGTCCCTGAGGCCCTCGTCGTAAGTCGAGAGCACCTGCCGGCAACTCGAGAAAATCAGGAGGTTCTCCCCTCCAGGCGAGATGAGGCCCATTTCGGCTGAGGCAACTAGGGGGTAATCACACTTAAACTCTCGAACTTCGAAAGGGTCCTTCACACCCTTGCTGCAACTCAAGAAGTTCCCCGACATATCCGTCTCCACTCAAGAGGAACCCGAGCGTCCGCCCGTATCCAGAGTGGCCCCGTTTCCGCCTGCTAGCTCGAGAGGAGGGATCCTTTCCCTGCGTGGTCCTGAAAGAATTCCTAGCGTTCCCGTCTCATCTCAAGAGGAGGCGCTCTCCACAGTAAAGGCGAGAGGAACTCCAGTATCAGGCCCCATTCCAGAGTCCCCAGATGTCTCAGTCCATTCCAGGGAAACCTGTTTTCCCTGCACTGCCTCCACTTTCAAGCTGAGGATCGACTCACACCACAAGGGCACGTGGAAAAGCCCTGTGGGAAAGCCTCTTGGGAAAGCCTCATGGGAAAGCCTCGAGGGAAAGCCCCTGATCCCTTGATCCAAGCGAAGGGAACCGTGACACTGCTGCTACAGGTCGGGAGGAAAGCGCACGTGCATGCCCCCACTCGAGACGAGGACATACGCCTCTGGGGAGACTTCAGAAGACCCGAAGATCCATGTCGGCACTGCAGAGGAATCCTCACGTTCCGGCACTGACTCCACACAAGGTCTTAGGCCCCGGCATCGAGGGGAGAGGAATCCCGAGAGGCCCCCGAGCAACTCACATGGGGACGGGCCTTTCCTGAGGCCCCAGAGCGGGTCCCTTGAGGTCCCAGTCGTAAGTCGAGAGCACCTGCCGCATTCGAGAAAATCCAGGAGGTTCTCCCCTCCAGGCGAGATGAGGCCCATTTCCGCTGAGGCGTCTCCAGGAAAAATCACACCTAACTCTGGAACTTCCAAAGGGTCCTTCACACCCTTGCTGCAACTCAAGAAGTTCCCCGACATACCCGTCTACACTCGAGAGGAAGCAGGAAAGTCCCGCCACATCAAGAGAGCCACGTTTCCGCCTCCTAGCTCGAGAGGTTTGATCCTTTCCTGCGTGGTCAGGAAAGAATTCGCGGCGTTCCCGTCACATCTGAAGAGGAGGCGCTCTCCAGAGGAAAAGCGAGAGAACTCCAGGTACCTGCCACCATTCCCAGAGTCCCCCAGATGTCTCAGTCCATTCCAGGGAGACCTGTTTTCCCTGCACTGGCTCGACTTTCAAGCCGAGGATCGACTCACACCACAGTGGCACGTGGGGCAGCCCTGTGGGAAAGCCTCCTGGGAAGCCTCGAGGGAAAAGCCACAGATCCCTTGATTCACGCGAAGGTAAGCGTGACAATGTTGCTAAAGCTCGGAGGAAAGTGCACGTGCATGCCCCCACTCGAGTAGAGGACTGACTGTCCGGGGGAGACTCCAGAAGTACCCCAAGATCCATGTCAGCACTGGAGAGGAATCATCAGGTTTCGGCACCGACTCCACAGAAGGTCTTAGGCCCCGCATCTACGAGAGAGGAATCCCGAGAGGCCCCGGAGCAACTCGCATGGGACTGGCCTTTCCTGAGGCCACCAGAGCGGGTCCCTGAGGTCCCCTCGTAAGTCGAGAAAACCTGCCGCACCTCGAGAAAATTCAGGAGGTTCTCCCCTCCAGGCGAGATGAGGCCCATTTCCGCTGAGGCGTCTCGAGGCTAATCACACCTAACCTCTGGAACTTCCAAAGGGTCCTTCACACCCTTGCTGCACCTCAAGAAGTTCCCCAACATACCCGTCTCCACTCGAGAGGAAGCACGAGAGTCCCGCCCACAACCAGAGGATCCCCGTTTCCCCCTCCTAGTTCGAGAGGTGGGATCAGTTCCCTGTGTGGTCGGAAAAGAATTCCCGGCGTTCCCGTCGGATCTCAGAGGAGGCGCTATCCACAAGAAAGGCGAGAGGAACTCCAGGGTCGTGCCACCATTCCCAGAGTCCCCGAGATGTCTCAGTCCATTCCAGGGAAACCTGTTTTCCCTGCACTGCCTCGACATTCAAGCCGAGGATCGACTCACACCGCGATGGCAGGTTGGACAGCCCTGTGGGAAAGCCTCGTGGGAAAGCCTCGTGGGAAAGCCTCGAGGGAAAGCCACAGATCCCTTGATCCACGCGTAGGGAAGCGTGACACTGCTGCTACAGCTCGGGAGGAAAGCGCACGTGCATGCCCCTACTCGAGACGAGGATTGACTCCCCTGGGGAGACTCCAGAAGTACCCCAAGATCCATGTTAGCACTGGAGAGGAATCCTCAGGTTCCGGCACGGACTCCACACAAGCTTTTAGGCCCCGGCATCGACGGGAGAGGAATCCCGGAGAGGCCCCCGAGCAACTCGCATGGGGACTGGCCTTTCCTGAGGCCACCAGAGCGGGTCCCTGAGGTCCCCGTCGTAAGTCGAGGGCACCTGCCGCAACTCGAGAAAATCCAGGATGTTCTCCCCTCCAGGCGAGATGAGGCCCATTTCGGCTGAGGCGTCTCGAGGCTAATCACATCTAACATCTGGAACTTCCAAAGGGTCCTTCACACCCTTGCTGCAACTCAAGAAGTTCCCCGACATACCCGTCTCCACTCGAGAGTAAGCACCAGAGTCCCGCCCACATCCAAAGGAGCCCCGTTTCCGCCTCCTAGCTCGAGAGGAGGGATCCTTTCCCACCGTGGTCGGGAAAATATTCCCGGCGTTCCCGTTGCATCTCAAGACGAGGCGCTCTCCACAGGAAAGGCAAGAGGAACTCCAGGGTCGTGCCACCATTCCCAGAGGCCGCTGGATGTCTCAGTCAATTAGAGGGAAAACTTTTTTCCCTGCACTGCCTCGACTTTCAAGCCGAGGATCGACTCACACCACGGTGGCACGTGGGACAGCCCTGTGGGAAAGCCTCGTGGGAAAGCCTTGAGGGAAAGACACAGATCCCTTGATCCACGCGAAGGGAAGCGCGACACTGCTGCTACAGCTCGGGAGGAAAGCGCACGTGCATGCCCCCACTCGAGACGAGGACTGACTCCCCTGGGGAGACTCCAGAAGTACCCCAAGATCCATGTCAGCACTGGAGAGGAATCCTCTGGTTCCGGCACCGACTCCACACAAGGTCTTACGCCCCGGCATCGACGGGAGAGGAATCCCGAGAGGCCCCCGAGCAACTCGCATGCGGACTGGCCTTTCCTGAGGCCACCAGAGCGGGTCCCTGAGGTCCCCGTCGTAAGTCGAGAGCACCTTCCGCAGCTCGAGAAAATCCAGGAGGTTTTCCCCTCCAGGCGAGATGAGGCCCATTTCCGCTGAGGCGTCTCGAGGCTAATCACACCTAACCTCTGGAACTTCCAAAGGGTCATTCACACCCTTGCTGCAACTCAAGAAGTTCCCGACATACCCGTCTCCACTCGAGAGGAAGCACGAGAGTCCGCCCACATCCAGAGGAGCCCCGTTTCCGCCTCCTAGCTCGAGAGGAAAGATCCTTTCCCTGCGTGGTCGGGAAAGAATTCCCGGTTCCCGTCGCATCTCAAGAGGAGGCGCTCTCCACAGGAAAGGCGAGAGGAACTCCAGGGTCGTGCCACCATTCCCTGAGTCCCCCAGATGTCTCCGTCCATTCCAGGGAAATCTGTTTTCCCTTCACTTCCTCGACTTTAAAGCCGAGGATCGACTCACACCACAGTGGCACGTGGGAAAGCCCTGTGGGAAGCATCGTGGGAAAGCGTCATGGGAAAGTCTAGAGGGAAAGCCACAGATCCCTTGATCCACGAAAAGGGAAGCGTGAAACTGCTGCTACAGCTCGGGAGGAAATCACACGTGCATGCCTCTCTCGTGACGAGGACTGACTCCCCTGGGGAGACTCCAGAAGTACCACAAGATCCATGTCGGCACTGGAGAGGAATCCTCAGGTTCCGTCACTGAGTCCACACAAGGTCTTAGGCCCCAGCATCGACGGGAGAGGAATCCCGAGAGGCCCCCGAGCAACTCGCATGCGGACTGGCCTTTCCTGAGGCCACCAGAGCGGGTCCCTGAGGTCCCCGTCGTAAGTCGAGAGCACCTTCCGCAACTCGAGAAAATCCAGGAGGTTTTCCCCTCCAGGCGAGATGAGGCCCATTTCCGCTGAGGCGTCTCGAGGCTAATCACACCTAACCTCTGGAACTTCCAAAGGGTCATTCACACCCTTGCTGCAACTCAAGAAGTTCCCCGACATACCCGTCTCCACTTTGAGAGGAAGCATGAGAGTCCCGCTCACATCCAGAGGAGCCCCGTTTCCGCTCCTAGCTCGAGAGGAGGATCCTTTCCTTGCGTGGTCGAGAAATATTTCCCGGCGTTCCCGACGCATCTCAAGAGGTCGCTCTCCAGAGGAAAGGCGAGAGGAACTCCATGGTCGTGCCACCAATCCCAGAGTCCCCCAGATGTCTCAGTCCATTACCGGGAAAACCTGTTTTCCCTGCACTGCCTCGACTTTCAAGCGAGGATCGACTAACACCACGGTGGCACGTGGGACAGCCTTGTGGGAAAGCCTCGTGGGAAAGCCTTGTTGGAAAGCCTCGTGGGAAAGCCTTCGAAAGGAAAGCCACTGATCCCTTGATCCAGGCGACTGGAGCATGACACTGCTGCTACAGCTAGGGAGGAAAGCGCAGGTGCATGCCCCCACTCGAGACGAGCACAAGGAACCGTAGCTCCCCTGGGGAGACTCAAGAAGTCACGGCCAGAGTCCATGTCAGCGAATGAGCAGAGGGAAACCGTCAAGGTTGAACGGCTGCATCCACAAAAATGGTCTGTAGGCCTCGGCATCGGACGGGAAGAAGAACCCGAGAGGCAGCCGACCATATTCGCATGGGGAGTGGCCTTATCTGAGGCTCCCAAGAGCGGATCGTTGAGGTCCCGCGTCGTAAGTCGAGAGCAATGCCCTATAACTCGAGTAAATGATCGAGGAGGTTCTCCTCCAGCAAGCGAGATGGAAGGCTGGATGTTCTGCTAGAGGCGGTCCTCGAGCCTCAATACACACCTAATCTCTGGGGAATTCAGAACGGGTGCTTTTCAACCTAACTGGCTGCAAATCAAGATGTTCCTACATACTACGGATCCACTCGACGAGGAAGCAGCGAGAGT
>NW_017202844.1:0-6233 GCF_001704415.2 Capra hircus
GGAAATGGGCTCATCTCGCCTTTAAGGATGCCAAGATCCATGTCAGCACTGGAGAGGAATCCTCAGGTTCGGCACCGAATCCACACAAGGTCTTAGGCCACGGCATCGACGGGAGAGGAATCCGAGAGGCCCCCGAGCAACTCGCATGGGAATGGCCTTTCTTGAGGCCACCAGAGCGGGTCCCTCAGGTCCCCGTCTTAAGTCGATATCACCTGTCCCAACTCGAAAAAATCCAGGAGGTTCTCCCCTCCAGGCGAGATGAGGCCCATTTCCGCTGAGGCGTCTCGAGGCTAATCACACCTAAAGGGTTCTTCACACCCTTGCTGCAACTCAAGAAGTTCCCCGACATACCTGTCTCCACTCGAAGCACGAGAGTCCCGCCCACATCCAGAGGAGCCCGTTTCCGCCTCACAGCTAGAGAGGAGGTATCCTTTCCCTGCGTGGTCGGGAAAGAATTCCCCGGTCTTCCCGTCACAACTCAAGAGGAGGCGCTCTCAACAGGAAAGGTGAGAGGAACTCCAGGGTCGTGCCACCATTCCCAGAGTACCCCAGATATCTCAGTCCATTTCAGGGAAACCTGTTTTCCCTGCACTGCCTCGACTTTCAAGCCGAGGATCGACTCACAGCGGTGGCACGTGGGACAGCCCTGTGGGAAAGCCTCAGAAAGCCTCATGGGAAAGCCTCGAGGGAAAGCCACTGATCCCTTGATCCACTCGACGGGAAGAATGACACTGCTGCTACAGCTCGGAAGGAAAGCGCTTCAATGCCCCCACTCGAATGAGGACTGACTCCCCTGGGGAGACTCCCGAAGTACCCCAAGATCCATGTCAGCACTGGAGAGGAATCCTCAGGTTCCGGCACCGACTCCACACATCTTAGGCCCCGGCATCGACGGGACAGGAATCCCGAGAGGCCCCGAGCAACTCGCATGGGGACTGGGCTTTCCTGAGGCCACCAGAGCGGGTCCCTGAGGTCCCCGTCGTAAGTCGAGAGCACCTGCCGCAACTCGAGAAAATCCAGGAGGTTCTCCCCTCCAGGCGAGATGAGGCTCATTTGCGCTGAGGCCTCTGGAGGCTAATCACACCTAACCTCTGGAACTTCCAAAGGGTCCTTCACACCCTTGCTCCAACTCAAGAAGTTCCGCGACATACCCGTCTCCACTCGATAGGAAGCGCGTGAGTCCCGCCCACATCCAGAGGAGCCCCGTTTCCGCCTCCTAGCTCGAGAGGAGGGATCCTTTCCCTGCGTCGTGGGAAAGAATTCCCCGCGTTGCCGTCGCATCTCAAGAGGAGGCGCTCTCCACAGGAAAGGCGAGAGGAACTCCAGGGTCGTGCCACCATTCCCAGAGTCCCCCAGATGTCTCAGTCCATTCCAGGGAAACCTGTTTTCCCTGCACTGCCTCTACTTTCAAGCCGAGGATCGACTCACACCACGGTGCCAGTGGGACAGCCCTGTGGGAAAACATTCTGGGAAAGCCTCCAGGGAAAGCCTCAAGGGAAAGCCACAGATCCCTTGATCCACGAGAAGGGAAGCGTGACACTGCTGCTACAGCTCGGGAGGAAAGCGCAGGTGCATGCCCCCACTCGAGACGAGGACTGACTCCCCTGGGGAGACTCCAGAAGTACCCCAAGATCCATGTCAGCACTGGAGAGGAAACCTCAGGTTCTGGCACCGACTCCACACAAGTTCTTAGGCCCCGGCATCGACGGGAGAGGAATCCCGAGAGGCCCCGAGCAACTCGCATGGGGACTGGCCTTTCCTGAGGCCACCAGAGCGGGTCCCTGAGATCCCCGACGTAAGACGAGAGCACCTGTCGCAACTCGAGAAAATCCAAGAGGTTCTCCCCCTCCAGGCGAGATGAGGCCCATTTCCGCTGAGGCGTCTTGAGGCTAATCACATCTAACATCTGGAACTTACAAAGGGTCCCTCACACCCTTGCTGCAACTCAAGAAGTTCCCCGACATACCCGTCTCCATTCGAGAGGAAGCACGAGAGTCCCGCCCACAAACTGAGGAGCCCCATTTCCGTCTCCAGCTCGAGAGGAGGAATCCTTTCCTGCGTGGGGGGAAAGAATTCCCCGCGTTCCCGTTGCATCTCAAGAAGAGGCGCTCTCCACAGGAAAGGCGAGAGGAACTCCAGGGTCGTGCCACCATTCCCAGAGACCCAGATTTCTCAGTCCATTTCAGGGAAACCGGTTTTCCCTGCACTGCCTCGACTTTCAAGCCGAGGATCGACTCACACCACGGTGGCACGTGGGACAGCCCTGTGGGAAAGCCTCGTGGAAAAGCCTCGTGGGAAAGCCTCGAGTGAAAGCCACAGATCCCTTGATCCACGCGAAGGTAAGTTCGACACTGCTGCTACAGCTCGGGAGGAAAGCGAACGTGCAGGCCCCCACTCGAGATGAGGACTGACTCCCTTGGGGAGACTCCAGAAGTACCCCAAGATCCATGTCAGCACTAGAGAGGAATGCTCAGGTTCCGGCAGCGACTCCACACAAGATCTTAGGCCCCGGCATCGACGGGAGAGGAATCCCGAGAGGCCCCCGAGCAACTCGACATGGGGACTGGCACTTTCCTGAGGCCACCAGAGCGGGTCCCTGAGGTCCCCGTCGTAAGTCGAGAGTAGCCTGCCACAACTAGAGAAAACTCCAGAGACGTTCTCCCCTCCAGGAGAGATGAGGCCATTTCCGCTGAGGCGACTTGAGGCTAATCACATCTGAACATCTGGAACTTCCAAAGGGGTCTTCACACCCTTGCTGCAACTCAAGAAGTTCCCCGAACAAACCCGTTTCCACTCGAGAGGAAACACGCGAGTCCCGCCCACATCCAGAGGAGCCCCTTTTCCGCCTCCTGATCGAGAGGAGGGATCCTTCCCCTGCGTGATCGGGGAATAGAATTCCCGGCATTTCCCGTCGCATCTCAAGAGGAGGCGTTCTCCACAGGAAAGGAGAGAGGAACTCCAGGGTCGTGCCACCATTCCCAGAGTCCCCGAGATGTCTCAGTCCATTCCAGGGAAACCTGTTTTCCCTTGCACTGCTCCGACTTTCAAGCCGGAGGATCGACATCACACCACGGTGGCTCGTGGGACAGCCCTGTGGAAAGCCTCGGTGGAAAAGCTCCTGGGAAAGCCTCGAGGAAAAGCCACAAATCCCTTGATCACGCGAAGGGAAGCTGCACACTGCTGCTACACTCAGGGAGGAAATCGCACGTGCATGCCCCCACTCGAGACGAGGACTGTCTCCCTGGGGAGACTCCAGAAGTACCCCAGATCCCATGTCAGCACTGGAGAGGAATCCTCAGTGATCTGGCACCCGACTCCACACAAGGTCTAAGGCCCCTGGCATCGACAGGGAGAGGAATCCCGAGAGGCCCCCGAGCAACTGCATGGGGACTGACCTTTCCTGAGGCCAACCAGAGGCGGGTCCCTGAGGTCCCCGTCGTAAGTGGAGAGCACCTGCCGCAACTCGAGAAAATCCAGGAGGTTCTCCCCTCCAGGAGAGATGAGGCCCATTTCCGCTGAGGCGTCTCGAGGCTAATCACATCTGACAACTGGAACTTCCAAAGGGTCCTTCACACCCTTGCTGCAACTCAAGAAGTTCCCCGACAAACCAGTCTCCACTCGAGAGGAAGCACGAGAGTCCCGCCCACATCCAGAGGAGCCCCGTTTCCGCCTCCAAGATCGAGAGGAGGGATCCTTTCCCTGCGTGGTGGGGAAAGAATTCCCGGCGTTTCCGTCGCATCTCAAGAGGAGGCGTTCTCCACAGGAAAGGCGAGAGGAACTCCAGGGTCCTGCCACCATTCCCAGAGTTCCCGAGATGTCTCAGTCCATTCTTGGGAAACCTGTTTTCCCTTCACTGCCTCCAATTTCAAGCCGAGGATCGACTCACACCACGGTGGCACGTGGGACAGCCCTGTGGGAAAGCCTCGTGGGAAAGCCTCGAGGAAAAGCCACAGAACCATTGATTGACGCGAAGGGAAGCGCAACACTGCTGCTACAAATAGGGATGAAAGCGCACGTGCATCCCCCCACTCGAGACGAGGACTGACTCCGCTGGGGAGACTCCAGAAGTACCCCAAGATCCATGTCAGCACTGGAAAGGAATCCTCAGGTTCCGGCACCGACTCCACGCAAGGTCTTAGGCCCTGGCATCGACGGGATTGGAATCCCGTGAGGCCCCCGAGCAACTCGCATGGGGACTGGCCTTTTCCTGTGGCCACCAGAGAGGGTCCCTGAGGTCCTCGTGGTAAGTCGAGAGCACCTGCCGCAACTCGAGAAAATCCAGGAGGTTCTCCTCCTCCAGGCGAGATGAGGCCCATTTCCGCTGAGCCGTCTCGAGGCTAATCACACCTAACCTCGGGAACTTCCAAAGGGTCCTTCAACCCTTGCTGCAACTCAAGAAGTTCCCCGACATACCCGTCTCCACTCGAGAGGAAGCTCGAGAGTTCCGCCCACATCCAGAGGAGCCCCGTTTCCCCCTCCTAGCTCGAGAGGAGGGATCCTTTCCCTGCGTGGTCGGGAAAGAATTCCCCGCGTTCCCGTCGCTTCTCAAGAGGAGGCGCTCTCCACAGGAAAGGCGAGAGGAACTCCAGGGTCGTGCCACCATTCCCAGAGTCCCCCAGATGTCTCAGTCCATTCCAGGGAAACCTGTTTTCCCTGCACTGCATCGACTTTCAAGCCGAGGATCGACTCACACCACGGTGGCACGTGGGACAGCCCTGTGGGAAAACTTCGTGTGAAAAGCCTCCTGGAAAGCCTCAAGGGAAAGCCACAGATCCCTTGATCCACGCGAAGGGAAGCGTGATACTGCTGCTACAGCTTGGGAGGAAATCGCACGTGCATGCCCCATCTCGAGACGAGGACTGGCTCCCCTGGGGAGACTCCAGAAGTACCCCAAGATCCATGTCAGCACTGGAGAGGAATCCTCAGGTTCCGGCAACAACTCCACACTAGGTCTTAGGGGCGCATCGACGGGAGAGGAATCCCCAGAAGACCAAGCAACTCGCATGGGGACTGGCCTTTCCTGATGCCAGCATGGCGGGTCCCTGAGGTCCCCGTCGTAAGTCGAGAGCACCAGCCGCAACTCGAGAAAATCCAGGAGGTTCTCCCCTCCAGGAAGATGAGGCCCATTTCCGCTGAGGCGTCTCGAGGCTAATCACATCTGACATCTGGAACTTCCAAAGCGTCCTTCACACCCTTGCTGCAACTCAAGAAGTTCCCCGACATACCCGTCTCCACTCGAGAGGAAGCACGAGAGTCCCGCCCACATCCAGAGGAGCCCGTTTCCGCCTCCTAGCTCGAGAGGAGGGATCCTTTCCTGCGTGGTGGGGAAAGAATTCCCCGTGTTCCCGTCGCAACTCAAGAGGAGGGCTCTCCACAGGAAAGGCGAGAGGAACTCCAGGGTCGTGCCACCATTCCCAGAGTCCCTAGATGTCTCAGTCCATGTTTTCCCTGCACTGCCTCGACTTTCAAGCCGAGGTTCGACTCACACCACGGTGCCACGTGGGACAGCCCTGTGGGAAAGCCTCATGGGAAAGCCTCGTGGGAAAGACTCGAGGGAAAGCCACAGATCCCTTGATATACGCGAAGGGAAGCGTGACACTGCTGCTACAGCTCGGGAGGAAAGCGCAAATGTATGCCCCCACTCGAGACGAAGACTGACTCCCCTGGAGAGACTCCAGAAGTACCCCAAGATCCATGTCAGCACTGGAGAGGAATCCTCAGGTTCCGGCACCGACTCCACACAAGATCTTTGGCCCCGGCATCGAGGGGAGAGGAATCCCGAGAGGCCCCAGAGCAACTCGCATGGGGACTGGCCTTTCCTGAGGCCACCAGAGCGTGTCCCTGAGGTCCCCGTCGTAAGTCGAGAGCACCTGCCGCAACTCGAGAAAATCCAGGAGGTTCTCACCTCCAGGCGAGATGAGGCCCATTTCCGCTGAGGCGTCTCGAGACTAATCACACCTAACCTCTGGAACTTCCAAAGGGTCCTTCACACCCTTGCTGCAACTCAGTAAGATCCCCCGACATACCAGTCTCCACTCGAGAGGAAGAACGAGAGTCCCGCCCACAATCCAGAGGAGCCCACGTTTCCGCCTCCTAGCTCGAAGGAGGGATCCTTTCCCCTGCGTGGTCGTGAAAGAATTCCCGGCGTCCCCGTCGCAATCTCAAGAGGAGGTGCTCTCCACGGAAAGGCGAGAGGAACTCCAGGGTCGTGCACATTCCAGAGTCCCAGATGT
>NW_017202845.1:0-6232 GCF_001704415.2 Capra hircus
CTCCTCTGGATGTGGCAGGACTCTCGTGCTTCCTCTCGAGTGGAGACGGGTATGTCGGGGAATCTTCTTGAGCTGCAGCAAGGGTGTGAAGGACCCTTTGGAATTTCCCGAGGCTGGTGTGATTAGCCTCGAGACGTCTGTGCGGAAATGGGCCTCATCTCGCCTGGAGGGGAGAACCTCCTGGATTTTCTCGAGTTGCGGCAGGTGCTCTCGACTTACGACGGGGACCTCAGGGACCCGTTCTGGTGGCCTCAGGAAAGGCCAGTCCCATGCGAGTTGCTGGGGGCCTCTCGGGATTCCTCTCCCTTAGATGCCGGGGCCTAAGACCTTGTGTGGAGTGGTGCCGGAACCTGAGGATTCCTCTCCAGTGCTGACATGGATCTTGGGTACTTCTGGAGTCTCCCCAGGGGAGTCAGTCCTCGTCTCGAGTGGGGGGCATGCACGTGCGCTTTCCTCCCAGCTGTAGCAGCAGTGTCACGCTTCCATCGCGTGGATCAAGGGATCTGTGCCTTTCCCTGGCTTTCCCACGAGGCTTTCCCTCGAGGCTTTCCCACAGGGCTGTCCCACGTGCCACCGTGGTGTGAATGCATCTCGGCTTGAAAGTCGAGGCAGTGCAGGAAAACAGTTTTCCCTGGAATGGACTGAGACATCTGGGGGACTCTGGGAATGGTGGCACGACCCTGGAGTTCCTCTCGCCTTTCCTGTGGAGAGCGGCTCCTCTTGAGATGGACGGAACGCCGGAAATTCTTTCCCCACCATGCAGGGAAAGGATCCCTCCTCTCGAGCTAGGAGGCGGAAACGGGGCTCCTCTGGATGTGGGGGGACAATCGTGCTTCCTCTCGAGTGGAGACGGGTATGTCAGGGAACTTCTTGAGTTGCAGCAAGGGTGTGAAGGACCCTTTGGAAGTTCCAGAGTTAGGTGTGATTAGCCTCGAGACGCCTCATCGGAAATGAGCCTCATCTAGAATGGAGGGAGAACCTCCTGGTTTTTCTCGAGTGGCGGCAGGTGCTCTCGACTTACGATGGGGACCTCAGGGACCCGCTCTGGTGGCCTCAGGAAAGGCCAGTCCCCATGCGAGTTGCTCGGGGGCCTCTCGGGTTTCCTCTCCCGTCAATGCCGGGGCCTAAGACCTTGTGTGGAGTCGGTGTCGGAACCTGAGGATTCCTCTCCAGTGCTGACATGGATCTTGGGGGCTTCTGGTGTCTCCCCAGGGGAGTCAGTCCTCGTCTCGAGTGGGGGGTAGGCACGTGCGCTTTCCTCCCGAGCTGTAGCAGCAGTGTCACGCTTCCCTTCTCGTGGATCAAGCGATCTATGGCTTTCCCTCGAGGCTTTCCCATGAGGCTTTCCCATGAGGCTTTCCCACAGGTCTGTCCCACGTGCCACCGTGGTGTGAGTCGATCCTCGGCTTGAAAGTCGAGGCAGTGCAGGGAAAACAGGTTTCCCTGGAATGGACTGAGAAATCTGGGGACTCTGGGAATGGTGGCACGACCCTGGAGTCCCTCTCGCCTTTCCTGTGGAAAGCGCCTCCTCTTGAGTTGCGACGGGAACGCCGGGAATTCTTTCCCGACCACGCAGGGAAAGGACCCCTCCTTTCGAGCTAGAAGCGGAAACGGGCTCCTCTGGATGTGGGCGGGACTCTCGTGCTTCCTCTCGAGTGGAGACGGGTATGTCGGGGAACTTCTTGAGTTGCAGCAAGGGTGTGAAGGACCCTTTGGAAGTTCCAGAGGTTAGGTGTGATTAGCCTCGAGACGCCTCAGCGGAAATGGGCCTCATCTTGCCTGGAGGGGAGAACCTCCTGGATTTCCTCGAATTGCAGCAGGTGCTCTCGACTTACGACGGGGACCTCAGGGACCCGCTCTGGTGGCCTCAGGAAAGGCCAGTCCCCATGTGAGTTGCGGGGGCCTCTCCGGATTCCTCTCCCTTCGATGCCGGGGCCTAAGACCTTGTGTGGAGTCGGTGCCGGAACCGGAGGATTCCTCTCCAGTGCTGACATGGATCGTGGGGTACTTCTGAGTCTCCCCAGGGGAGTCAGTCCTCGTCTTGAATGGGGGCATGCACGTGCGCTTTCCTCCCGAGCTGTAGCAGCAGTGTCACGCTTCCCTTCGCGTGGATCAAGGGATCTGTGGCTTTCCCTCGAGGCTTTCCCACGAGGCTTTCCCACAGGGCTGTCCCGTGCCACCGTGGTGTAGTTCGATCGTCGGCTTGAAAGTCGAGGCAGTGCAGGGAAAACAGGTTTCCCTGGAATGGACTGAGACATCTGGGGACTCTGGGAATGGTGGCACGACCCTGGAGTTCCTCTCGCCTTTCCTGTGGAGAGCGCCTCCTCTTGAGATGCGATGGAACGCTTGGAATTCTTTGCCGATCACGCAGGGAAAGGATTCCACCTCTCGAGCTAGCAGGCGGAAACGGGGCTCCTCTGGATGTGGCGGGACTCTCGTGCTTCCTCTCGAGTGGAGACGGGTATGTCGGGGAACTTCTTGAGTTGCAGAAAGGGTGTGAAGGACCCTTTGGAAGTTCCAGAGGTTAGGTGTGATTAGCCTCGAGACGCCTCAGCGGAAATGGTCCTCATCTCCCCTGGAGGGGAGAACCTCCTGGATTTTCACGAGTTGTGGCAGGGGTCTCGACTTACGACGGGGACCTCAGGGACCCGTTCTGGTGGCCTCAGGAAAGGCCAGTGCCCATGCGAGTTGCTCTCGGGGCCTCTCGGGATTCCTCTCCCGTCGATGCCGGGGCCTAAGACCTTGTGTGGAGTCGGTGCCGGAACCTGAGAATTCCTCTGCAGTGCTGACATGGATCTTGGGGTACTACTGGAGTCTCCCCAGGGGAGTCAGTCCTCGGCTCGAGTGGGGGCATGCACGTGCGCTTTCCTCCCGAGCTGTAACAGCAGTGTCACGCTTCCCTTCGCGTGGATCAAGGGATCTGTGGCTTTCCCTCGAGGCTTTCCCATGCGGCTTTCCCACGTGGCTTTCCACAGGGCTGTCCCAGGTGCCACCGTGTGTGAGTCGATCCTCGGCTTGAAAGTTGAGGCAGAGCAGGGAAAACAGGTGTCCCTGGAATGGACTGAGACATCTGGGGGACTCTGGGAATGGTGGCACGACCCTGGAGTTCCTCTCGCCTCTCCTGTGGAGAGCGCCTCCACTTGGGATGCAAGGGGAACACAGGGAATTCATTCCCGACCACGCAGGGAAAGGATCCCTCCTGTCGAGCTAGGAGGCGGAATCGGCGCTCCTTTGTATGTGAGCGGGACTCTCGTTCTTCCTCTCAGTGGAGACGGGTATGTCGGGAACTTCTTGAGTTGCAGCAAGGGTGTGAAGGACCCTTTCGAAGTTCCAGAGGTTAGATGTGATTAGCCTCGAGACGCCTCAGCGGAAATGGGCCTCATCTCGCCTGGAGGGGAGAACCTCCTGGTTTTCTCGAGTTGCGGCAGGTCTCGACTTACGACGGGGACCTCAGGGACCCGCTCTGGTGGCCTCAGGAAAGGCCAGTCCCATGCGAGTTGCTCGGGGGCCTCTCGGGATTCCTCTCCTGTCGATGCCGTGGACTAAGACCTTGTGTGGATTTGGTGCCGGAACCTGAGGATTCCTCTCCCGTATGACATGGTCTTGGGGGACTTCTGGAGTCTCCCCAGGGAGTCAGTCCTCGTCTCGAGTGGGGCATGCACGTGGGCTTTCCTCCCGAGCTGTAGCCGCAGTGTCACGCTTCCCTTTGCGAGGATCAAGGGATCTGTGCTTTCCCTCGAGGCTTTCCACGAGGCTTTACCTCGAGGCTTTCCACACAGGGCTGTCCCTCGTGCCACCGTGGTGTAGGTCGATCGTCGGCTTGAAAGTCAAGGCAGTGCAGGGAAAACAGGTTTCCCTGGAATGGACTGAGAAATCTGGGGGACTCTGGGAATCGTGGCACGACCCTGGAGTCCTCTCGCCTTTCCTGTGGAGAGCGCCTCCTCTTGAGATGCGACGGGAACGCCGGGAATTCTTTCCCGACCACGCAGGGAAAGGACCACTCCTTTCGAGCTAGAAGCGGAAACGGGCTCCTCTGGATGTGGGCGGGACTCTCGTGCATCCTCTCGAGTGGAGACGGGTATGTCGGGAACTTCTTGAGTGGCAGCAAGGGTGTGAAGGACACTTTCGAAGTTCCAGAGGTTAGATGTTTTTAGCCTCGAGCCCCTCAGCGGAAATGGGCCTCATCTCGCCTGGAGGGGAGAACCTCCTGGATTTTCTCGAGTTGCGGCAGGTGGTCTCGACTTACGACGGGGACCTCAGGGACCCGCTCTGGTGGCCTCAGGAAAGGCCAGTCCCCATGCGAGTTGCTCGGGGCCTCTCGGGATTCCTCTCCCGTCGATGCCGGGGCCTAAGACCTTGTGTGGAGTCGGTGCCGGAACCTGAGGATTCCTCTCCAGTGCTGACATGGATCTTGGGGTACTTCTGCAGTCTCCCCAGGGGAGTCAGTCCTCCTCTCGAGTGGGGGCATGCACCTGTGCTTTCCTCCCGAGCTGTAGCAGCAGTGTCACGCTTCCCTTCGCGTGGATCAAGGGATCTGTGTCTTTCCCTCGAGGCTTTCCCATGAGGATTTCCCACGAGGCTTTCCCACAGGGCTGTCCCACGTGCCACCGTGGGGTAGGTCGATCGTGAGCTTGAAAGTCGAGGCAGTGCAGGAAAACAGGTTTCCCTGGAATGGACTGAGACTTCTGGGGGACTCTGGGAATGGTGGCACGACCCTGGAGTTCCTTTCGCCTTTCCTGTGGAGAGCGCCTCTTCTTGAGATGCGAAGGGAACTCCGGAATTCTTTCCCGACCACGCAGGGAAAGGATCCCTCCTCTCGAGCTAGGAGGCGGAAACGGGCTCCTCTGGATGTGGGCGGGACTCTCGTGCTTCCTCTCGAGTGGAGACGGGTATGTCGGGAACTTCTTGAGTTGCGGCAAGGGTGTGAAGGACCCTTTCGAAGTTCCATAGGTTAGGTGTGATTAGCCTCGAGATGCCTCAGCGGAAATGGGCCTCATCTCGCCTGGAGGGAGAACCTCCTGGATTTTCTCGAGTTGCGGCAGGTTCTCTCGACTTTCGACAGGAATCTCAGGCACCCGCTTGGGGCCTCAGGAAAGGCCAGTCCCCATGCGAGTTGCTCGGGGGCCTCTCGGGATTCCTCTCCCGTCAATGCCGGGGCCTAAGATCTTGTGTGGAGTGGGTGCCGGAACCTGAGGATTCCTCTCCAGTGCCGACATGGATCTTGGGGTACTTCTGGAGTCTCCCCAGGGTAGTCAGTCCTCTTCTCGAGTGGGGCATGCACGTGCGATTTCTTCCCGAGCTGAAGCAGCAGTGTCGCGATTCCCTTCGCGAGGATCAAGGGATCAGGGCCTTTCCCTCGTGGCTTTCCCACGAGGCTTTCCCACAGGGCTGTCCCACGTGCCACCGTGGTGTGAGTCGATCCTCGGCTTGAAAGTCGAGGCAGTGCAGGGAAAACAGTTTTCCCTGGAATGGACTGAGACATCTGGTGGACTCTGGGAATGTGGCACGACCCTGGAGTTCCTCTCGCCTTTCCTGTGGAGAGCGCCTCCTCTTGAGATGCGACGGGAACGCCGGATTTCTTTCCCGACCACGCAGCGAAATGATCCCTCCTCTCGAGCTAGGAGGCGGAAACAGGGCTCCTCTGGATGTGGCGGGGACTCTCGTGCTTCCTCTCGAGTGGGACGGGTATGTCGGGTAACTTCTTGAGTTGCAGCAAAGGGTGTGAAGGATCCTTTGGAAGTTCCAGAGTTTAGGTGTGATTAGCCTCGAGGCGCCTCAGCGGAATGGGCCTCATCTCGCCTGGAGGGGAGAACCTCCTGGATTTTCTCGAGTTGCGGCAGGTGCTCTCGACTTACGAAGGGGACCTCAGGGACCCGCTCTGATTTCCTCAGGAAAGGCCAGTCCCCATGCGAGTTGTTTCGGGGCATCTCGGAATTCCTCTCCCGTCAATGCCGGCGCCTTATACCTTGTGTGGAGTCGGTGCTGGAACCTGAGAATACTCTCCAGTGCTTACATGGTTCTTGGGGTACTTCTGGAGTCTCCCAGGTGAGTCAGTCCTCATCTCTAGTGGGGGCATTCATGTGCACTTTCCTCAGAGCTGTAGCAGCAGTGTCCCGCTTCCCTTCGCCAGGATCCGGGATCTCTGGCTTTATCTGGAGGCTTTCCCACGATGCTTTTTTTCATGAGGATTTCCCACAGGGTTGTCCCACTTGCCACCGTGTGTGAGTCGATT
>NW_017202846.1:0-6232 GCF_001704415.2 Capra hircus
GACGGGGACCTCAGGGACCCGCTCTGGTGGCCTCAGGAAAGGCCAGTCCCCATGCGAGTTGCTCGGGCTCTCGGGATTCCTCTCCGTCGATGCCGGGCCTAAGACCTTGTGTGGAGTTCTCCCGGAACCTGAGGATTCCTCTCCAGTGCTGACATGGATCTTGGTACTTCTGGAGTCTTCAATGGAGTCGGTCCTCGTCTCGAGTGGGGCATGCACGAAGCTTTCTTCCCGAGCTCTAGCAGCAGTGTCACGCTTCCCTTCGCATGGATCAAGGGATCTGTGGCTTTCCCTCCAGGCTTTCCCACGAGGCTTTCCCATGAGGCTTTTCCACAGGGCTGTCCCAGTGCCACCGTGGTGTGAGTCGATCCTCGGCTTGAAAGTGGAGGCAGTGTAGGGAAAACAGGTTTCTTGGAATGGACTGAGACATCTGGGGGACTCTGGAATGGTGGCACGACCTGGAGTTCCTCTCGCCTTTCCTGTGGAGAGCGCCTCCTCTTTGAGATGCGACGGGATCGCCGGGAATTCTTTCCCGAACACGCAGGGAAAGGATCCCTCCTCTCGAGCTAGGAGGGGGAAATGGGGCTCCTCTGGATGTGGCGGGACTCTCGTGCTTCCTCTCTAGTGGAGACGGGTATTTCGGGGACTTCTTGAGTTGCAGCAAGGGTGTGAAGGACCCTTTGGAAGTTCCAGATGTTAGATTTGATTAGCCTCATGACGCCTCAGCGGAAATGGGCCTCATCTTGCCTGGAGGGAGAGAACGTCCTGGATTTTCTCGAGTTGCGGCAAGTGCTCTCGACTCACGACGGGGACCTCAGGTACCCGCTCTGGTGGCATCAGGAAAGGCCAGGCCCCATGCGAGTTGTTCGGCAGCCTCTGGGATTCCTCTCCCGTCGATGCTGGGGCCTAAGACCTTGTGTGGAGTTGGTGCCGGAACCTTAGGATTCCTCTCCTGTGCTGACATGAATCTTGGGGTACTTCTGGAGTCTCCCCAGGGGAGCCAGTCCTTGTCTCGAGTGGGGCATGCACGTACGCTTTCCTCTCGAGCTGTAGCAGCAGTGTCACGCTGGCTTAAGACCTTGTGTGGCGTCGGTGCCGGGAACCTGAGAATTCCTCTCCAGTGCTGACATGGAACTTGGGGTACTTCTGAGTCTCCCCAGGGGAGTCAGTCCTCGTCTCCGAGGGGGCCTGCACGTGCGCTTTCCTCTCGAGCTGTAGCAGCACTGTCGCGCTTCCCTTCGCGTGGATCAAGTGATCGGTGGCTTTTTCTCGAGGCTTTCCCAGGAGGCTTTCCCACGAGGCTTTCCCACAGGGCTGTCCCACGTGCCACCGTGGTGTGAGTCAATCCTCGGCTTGAGAGTCGAGGCAGTGCAGGGAAAGCAGGTTTCCCTGGAATTGACTGAGACATCTGGGGGACTCTGGGAATGCTGGCACGACCCTGGAGTTCCTCTCGGCCTTTCCTGTGGAGAGCGCCCTCCACTTGTGATGCGACGGGAACGCGGGGAATTGTTTCCCGACCACGCAGGGAAAGGATCTCTCCTCTCGAGATAGGAGCGCGGACACGGGAATCCTCAGGATGTGGGCGGACCATCGTGCTTCCTCTCGAGTGGAGACGGGTATGTCGGGGAAGTTCTTGAGTTGCCAGCAAGGGTGTGAAGGACCCATTGGAAGTTCCAGATATTAGATGTGATTAGCCTCAAGACGCCTCAGCGGAAATGGGCTTCATCTCGCAGGGAGGGGAGAACCTCCTGGATTTTCTCGAGTAGCGGCAGGTGCTCTCGACTTACGACGGGGACCTCAGGGACCCGCTCTGGTGGCCTCAAGAAAGGCCAGTCCCCATGCGAGTTGTTCGGGGGCCTCTCGGGATTCCTCTCCCGTCGATGCTGGTGCCTAAGACCTTGTGTGGAGTGGGTTCCGGAACCTGAGCATTCCTCTCCAGTGCTGACATGGATCTTGGGGAACTTCTGGAGTCTCCCCATGTGAGTCAGTCCTCCTCTCTAGTGGGGGCATGAACATGCGCTTTCCTCCCGAGCTGTAACAGCAGTGTCACGCTTCCCTTCGCGTGGATCAAGGGGTCAGGGGCTTTCCCCCGAGGCTTTCCCACGAGGCTTTCCCACGAGGCTTTCCCACAGGGCTGTCCAACCTGCCACCGAGGAGTGAGTCGATCCTCGGCCTCAAATTCGAGGCAGTGCAGGGAAAACAGGTTTCCCTGGAATGGACTGAGACATCTGGGGGACTCTGGGAATGGTGGCACGACCCTGGAGTTCCTCTCGCCTTTCCTGTGGAGAGTGCCTCCTCTTGAGATGCGACGGGAACGCCGGGAATTCTTTCCCGACCACGCAGGGAAAGGATCCCTCCTCTCGATCTAGGAGGCTGAAACAGGGCTACTCTGTATGTGGGCGGGACTCTCGTGCTTCCTCTCGAGTGGAGACGGGTATGTTGGGGATCTTCTTGAGATGCAGCAAGGGTGTGAAGGACCCTTTGGAAGCTCCAGAGGTTAGGTGTGATTAGCCTCGAGTCGCCTCAGGGAAATGGGCCCTAAACTCGCCTGGAGGGGAGAACCTCCTGGATTTTCTCGAGTTGCGGCAGGTGCTCTCGACTTACGACGGGGACCATCAGGGACCCGCTCTGGTGGCCTCAGGAGAGGCCAGTCCCCAGGCGAGTTGCTCGGGTCCTCTCGGGATTTCTCTCCCGTCGATGCCGGGGACTAAGACCTGGTGTGGAGTGGGTGCCGGAACCTGAGGCATTCCTCTCCAGTGCTGACATGGATCTTGGGTACTTCTGGAGTCTCCCCAGGGGAGTCAGTCCTCGTCTCGAGTGGGGACATGCACGTGTGCTTTCATCCCGAGTTGTAGCAGCGGTGTCACTTTTCCCTTCACGTGGATAAAGGGATCTGTGGCTTTCCCTCGAGGCTTTCCCTCGAGGCTTTCCCATGGGCTGTCCCACGTGCCACCGTGGAGTGAGTCGATCGTCGGCTTTAAAGTCGAGCAGTGCAGTGAAAACAGGTTTCCCTGGAATGGACTGAGACATCTGGGGGACTCTGGGAATGGTGGCACGACCCTGGAGTTACTCTCGCCTTTCCTGTGGAGAGCCCCTCCTCTTGAGATGCGACGGAAACGCCGGGAATTCTTTCCCAACCACGCAGGGAAAGGATCCCTCCTCTCGAGCTAGGAGGCGGAAACGGGGCTCCTCTGGATGTGGGCGGGACTCTCGTGCTTCCTTTCGAGTGGAAACGGGTATGTTGGGGAACTTCTTGAGTTGCACCAAGGGTGTGAAGGATCCTTTGGAAGTTCCACAGGTTAGGTGTGATTAGCCCCGAGACGCCTCAGCGGAAATGGGCCTCATCTCGCCTGGAGGGGAGAACCTCCTGGATTTTCTCGAGTTGCGGCAGGTGCTCTCGACTTACGACGGGGACCTCAGGGACCCGCTCTGGTGGCCTCAGGAAAGGCCAGTCCCCATGCGAGTTGCTCGGGGGCCTCTCAGGATTCCACTCCCATCGATGCTGGGGCCTAAGACCTTGTGTGGAGTCAGTGCCGGAACCTGAGGATTCCTCTCCAGTGCTGACATGGATCTTGGGGTACTTCTGGAGTCTCCCCAGTGGAGTCAGTCCTCGTCTCGAGTGGGGGCATGCACTTGCGCTTTCCTCCCGAGCTGTAGCAGCAGTGTCGCGCTTCCATTCGCGTGGATCAAGGGATCTGTGGCTTTCCCTCGAGGCTTTCCCACGAGGCTTTCCCACGAGGCTTTCCCACGAGGCTTTCCCACAGGGCTGTCCACCGTGCCACCGTGGTGTGAGTCGTATCCTCGGCTTGAAAGTCGGAGGCAGTGCAGGGAAAACAGGTTTCCCTGGAATGGACTGAGACATCTGGGGGACTCTGGCAATGGTGGCACGACCCTGGAGTTCCTCTCGCCTTTCCTGTGGAGAGCGCCTCCTCCTGAGATGCGACGGAGCACCGGGGAATTCATTTCCCGACCACGCAGGGAAAGGATCCCTCCTCTCGAGCTAGGAGGCGGAAACGGGGCTCCCTGGATGTGGGCGGGACTCTTGTGCTTCCTCTTGAGTGCAGACGGGTATGTCGGGGGAACTTCTTGAGTTGCAGCAAGGGCGGTGAAGGACCCTTTGGACGTTCCAGATGTTAGATTTGATTAGCCTTAAGACGCCTCAGCGGAAATGGGCCTCATCTCGCCTGGAGGGGAGAACCTCCTGGATTTTCTCTAGTTGCGGCAGGTGCTCTCGACTTACGACTGGGGACCTCAGGGACCCGCTCTGGTGGCTTCAGGAAAGGCCAGTCCCCATGGGAGTTGGCTGGCGGGCCTCTCGGCATTCCCCTCCCGTCGATGCCGGGGTGTAAGACCTTGAGTGGAGTCGGTGTCGGAACCTGAGCATTCCTCTCCAGTGCTGACATGGATCTTGGGGTATTTCTGGAGTCTCTCCAGGGGAGTCAGTCCTCGTCTCGAGTGGGGGCATGCACGTGTGCTTCCTCCCCAGCTGTAGCAGCAGTGTCGGGCTTCCCTTCGCGTGGATCAAGGGATCTGTGGCTTTCCCTCGAGGCTTTCCCACGAGGCTTTCCCACGAGGCTTTCCCACAGGGCTGTCCCACTGCCACCGTGGTGTGAGTCGATCCTCGGCTTGAAAGTCGAAGCAGTGCAGGGAAAACAGGTTTCCCTGGAATGGACTGAGACATCTGGGGGACTCTGGAATGGTGGCACGACCCTGGAGTTCCTCTCGCCTTTCCTGTGGAGAGCGCCTCCTCTTGAGATGCGACGGGAACACCGGGAATTCTTTCCCGACCACGCAGGGAAAGGATCCCTCCTCTCGAGCTAGGAGGCGGAACTGGGCTCCTCTGGATGTGGACGGGACTTTCGTGCTTCCTCTCGAGTGGAGACGGGTATGTTGGGGAACTTCTTGAGTTGCCACAAGGAGAGAAGGACCCTTTGGAAGTTCCAGATGTTAGATTTGATTAGCCTCATGACGCCTCAGCGGAAATGGGCCTCATCTTGCCTGGAGGGGAGAACTCCTGGATTTTCTCGAGTTGCGGCAAGTGCTCTCGACTACGACGGGGACCTCAGGACCCGCTCTGGTGGCCTCAGGAAAGGCCAGCCCCATGCGAGTTGCTCGGCAGCCTCTGGGGATTCCTCTCCCGTCGATGCTGGGGCCTAAGACCTTGTGTGGAGTTGGTGCCGGAACCTTAGATTCCTCTCCAGTGCTGACATGAATCTTGGGTACTTCTGGAGTCTCCCCAGGGGAGCCAGTCCTTGTCTCGAGTGGGGCATGCTCGTGCGCTTTCCTCTCGAGCTGTAGCAGCAGTGTCACGCTGGCTTAAGACCTTGTGTGGCGTCGGTGCCGGAACCTGAGAATTCCTCTCCAGTGCTGACATGGAACTTGGGTACTTCTGAGTCTCCCCAGGGGAGTCAGTCCTCGTCTCGAGTGGGGGCTTGCACGTACGCTTTCCTCTCGAGCTGTAGCAGCACTGTCGCGCTTCCCTTCGCGTGGATCAAGTGATCGGTGGCTTTTTCTCGAGGCTTTCCCAGGAGGCTTTCCACGAGGCTTTCCCACAGGGCTGTCCCACGTGCCACCGTGGTGTGAGTCAATCCTCGGCTTGAGAGTCGAGGCAGTGCAGGGAAAGCAGGTTTCCCTGGAATTGACTGAGACATCTGGGGGACTCTGGGAATGCTGGCACGACCCTGGAGTTCCTCTCGCCTTTCCTGTGGAGAGCGCCTCCACTTGTGATGCGACGGGAACGCGGGGAATTGTTTCCGACCACGCAGGGAAAGGATCTCTCCTCTCGAGATAGGAGGCGGACACGGGCATCCTCAGATGTGGGCGGGACCATCGTGCTTCCTCTCGAGTGGAGACGGGTATGTCGGGGAAGTTCTTGAGAGTTGCCAGCAGGGTGTGAAGGACCCATTGGAAGTTCCAGATATTAGATGTGATTAGCCTCAAGACGCCCTCAGCGAAATGGCTTCATCTCGCAGGGAGGGAGAACCTCCTGGATTTTCTCGAGTAGCGGCAGGTGCTCTCGACTTACGACGGGGACCTCAGGGACCCGCTCTGGTGCCTCAAGGAAAGGCCAGTCCCTATGCGAGTTGCTCGGGGCCTCTCGGGATTCCTCTCCCGTCGATGCCGGGGCCTAAGACCTTATGTGGAGACGTTCCGGAACCTGAGCATTCCTCTCCAGTGCTGACATGGATCTTGGGAACTTCTGGAGTCTCCCCATGTGAGTCAGTCCTCCTCTCTA
>NW_017202847.1:0-6232 GCF_001704415.2 Capra hircus
GTGAGGCTACTTTCTGCTGAGGGTCTTGATGCTAATCACACCTACCCTCTGGAACTTTCAAAGGGTCCTTCACACCCTTGCTGCAACTCAACAAGTTCCCGGATATACCCGTCTCCACTCGAGAGGAAGCACGAGCATCCCGCCCTCATCCAGAGGAGCCCCGTTTACTGCCCTCCTAGCTCGAGAGGTGGGATCCTTTCCCGCAGGCTCGGGAAAGATTCCCGGCGTTCCCGTTGCATCTCAAGAGGAGGCGCTCTCCACCTGAAAGGCGAGAGGGACTCAAGAGTCGTGCCACCATTCCCAGATACCCCAGATGTCTCAGTCCATTCCACGGAAGCCTGTTTTTCCCGGCATTGCATCAACTTTCAGGCCGAGGATCGACTGACACGACGGTGGCACATGGACATCACTGTGGGAAAGCGACGTGGGAAAGCCTCGTGGAAAGCCTCGAGGGAAAGCCACTGATCCTAGGATACACGGGAAGGGAAGCGTGACACTGCTGCTACAGCTCGGGAGGAAAGCGCACGTGCATGGCCCCACTCGAGACGAGGACTGACTCCCCTGGGGAGACTCCAGAAGTACCCCAAGATCCATCTCAGCACTTGAGAGGAATGCTCAGGTTCCGGCACCTACTCCACACAAGATCTTAGGCCCGGCATCCACTGGAGAGGAATCCCGAGAGGCCCCCGAGCAACTCGCATGGGGACTGGCCTTGCATGAGGCCACCAGAGCGGGTCCCTGAGGTCCCCGTCGTAAGTCGAGAGCACCTGCCGCAACTCGAGAAAATCCAGGAGGTTCTCCCTCCAGGCGAGATGAGGCCCATTTCCGCTGAGGCGTCTCGAGGCTAATCACACCTAAACTCTGGAACTTCCAAAGGGTCCCTTCAGCACCCTTGCTGCAACTCAAGAAGTTCCCCGAGATACCCGAATACACTCGAGAGGAAGCACGAGAGTCCCCGCCCACATCCAGAGGAGCCCCGTTTCCCCTCCTAACTCGAGAGGAGGGATCCTTTCCCTGCGTGGTCGGGAAAGAATTCCGGCGTTCCCTTCACACCAAAGTGGAGGCGCTCTCCACAGGAAAGGCGAGAGGAACTCCGGGTTGTGCCACATTCCCAGAGTCCCCCAGATGTGTCAGTCCATTCCAGGGAAACCTGTTTTTCCCTGCACTGCCTCGACTTTCAAGCCGAGGATCGACTCACACCTCGGTGGCACGTGGGACAGCCCTGTGGGAAGGCCTCGTGGGAAAGCCTCGAGGGAAAGCCACAGATCCCTTGATCCACGCGACGGGAAGCGTGACACTGCTGTTACAGCTCGGGAGGTAAGCGCACGTGCATGCCACTCGAGACGACGAGTGACTCCCCTGGGGAGACTCCAGAAGTACCCCAAGGATCCATGTCAGCACTGGAGAGGAATCCTCAGGTTCCGGCATCGACTACAAACAAGGTCTTAGGGCCTGGCATCGAAGGGAGAGGAATCCCGAGAGGCCCCGAGCAACTTGCATGGGGACTGGCCTTTCCTGAGGCCACCAGAGCGGGTCCCTGAGGTCCCCGTCGTTAGTCGAGAGCACCTGCCACAAATCGAGAAATCCAGGAGGTTCTCCCTTCCAGGCGAGATAAGGACCATTTCCGCTGAGGTGTCTCAAGGCTAATCACACCTAACCTCTGGAACTTACAAAGGGTCCTTCACACCCTTGCTGCAACTCAAGAAGTTCCCCAACATACCCGTCTCCACTCGAGAGGAAGCACAAGAGTCCCCGCCCACATCCAGAGGAGCCCCGTTTCTGCCTCCTGGCTCGAAGGAGGGATCCTTTCCCTGCGTGTTCGGGAAAGAATTCCCGGCATTTCCGTCGCATCTCAAAGAGGAGGCGCTCTCCACAGGAAAGGCGAGAGGAACTTCAGGGTCGTGCCACCATTCCCAGAGTCACCCAAATGTCTCAGTCCATTCCAGGGAAACATGTTTTCCCTGCACTGCGTCGACTTTCAAGCCGAGGATCGACTCACACCACGGTGGCACGTTGGACAGCCCTGTGGGAAAGCCTCATAGGAAAGCCTCGTGGGAAAGCCTCGAGGAAAGCCACAGATCCCTTGATCCACGCAAAGGGAAGTGTGACACTGCTGCTACAGCTCGGGAGGAAAGCGCACGTGAATGCCCCCACTCGAGACGAGGACTGACTCCCCTGGGGAGACTCCAGAAGTACCCCAAGATCCATGTCAGCACTGGAGAGGAATCCTCAGGTTCTGGCACTGACTCCACACAAGATCTAGGCCCCAACATCGACGGGAGAGGAATCCCGAGAGACCCCAGAGCAAATCGCATGGGGACTGGCCTTTACTGACGCCACCGGGAGCGGGTCCCTGAGGTCCACGTTCTAAGTTGAGAGGACCTGCCGCAACTCGGAGAAAATTCAGGAGGTTCTCCCCTCCAGGCGAGGTGAGGCCCATTTCCGCAGAGGCGTCTCGAGGCTAATCACACCTAACCTCGGAACTTTCCAAAGGGTCCTTCACACCCTTACTGCAACTCAAGAAGTTCCCCGACATACCCGTCTCCACTCGAGAGGAAGCACGAAAGTTCCGCCCACATCCAGAGGAGCCCCGTTTCCGCCTCCTAGCTCGAGAGGAGGAGATCCTTCCCCTGCGTGTTCGGGAAAGAATTCCCGGTGTTCCCGTCGCATCTGAAGAGGAGGAGCTCTCCACAGGAAAGCCGAGAGGAACTCCAGGGTCGTGCCACCATTCCCAGAGTCCCCCAGATGTCTCACTCCATTCCAGGGAAACCTGTTTTCCCTGCACTGCGTCGACTTTCAAGCCGAGGATCGACTCACACCACGGTGGCACGTGGGACAGCCCTGTGGGAAAGACTCGTGGGAAAACCTCGTGGGAAAGCCACGAGGGAAAGCCACAGATCCGTTGATCCACGCGAAGGGAAGCGCCACACTGCTGCTGCAGCTCGGGAGGAAAGCGCTCGTGCATGCCCCGACTCGAGACGAGGATTGACTCCCCTGGAGAGCCTCCAGAAGTAACCCAAGATCCATGTCTGCACTGAAGAGGAAACCTCAGGTTCCAGCACCGACTCCACCCAAGGTCTTAGGCCCCAGCATCGACTGGAGAGGAATCCCGAGAGGCGCCCAAGCAACTCGCATGGGTACTGGCCTTTCCTGAGGCCACCAGAGCGGGTCCCTGAGGTTCCCGACGTAAATCGAGAGCACCTGCCGCAACTCGAGAAAATCCAGGTGGTTCTCCCCTAAAGGCGAGTTGAGGCCCATTTCCGCAGAGGTGTCTCGAGGCTAATCACACCTAACCTCTGGAACTTCCAAATGGTCCTTCAAAACCATGCCTGCAACTCAAGAAGATCCCCGACATACCCGTCTCCACTCGAGAGGAAGCACGAGAGTCCCGCCCACATCCAGAGGAGCCCCGTTTCCACCTCCTAGCTCGAGAGGAGGGATCCTTTCCCTGCGTGGTCGGGAAAGAATTCCCGGCGTTCCCGTCGCATCTCAAGAGGAGGCGCTTTCCACAGGAAAGGCGAGAGGAACTCCAGGGTCGTGCCACCATTCCCAGAGTCCCCCAGATGTCTCAGTCCATTCCAGGGAATCCTGTTTTTCCTGTACTGCCTCGACTTTCAAGCCGAGGATCGACTCACACCACGGTGGCACGTGGACAGCCCTGTGGGAAAGCCTCGTGGGAAAGCCTCGAGAGAAAGCCTCGTGGGAAAGCCTCGAGGGAAGCCACAGTTGCTTTGATTCACGTGAACGGAAGTGTGACACTGCTGCTACATCTCGGAAGGAAAGCGCACGTGCATGCCCCCACTCGATACGAGGACTGACTACCCTGGAGAGACTCCAGAAGTACCCCAAGATCCACATCAGCACTGGCGAGGAATCCTCACGTTCCGGGCACCGACTCCAAACAAGGTTTTAGGCCCCTGCATCGACGGGAGAAGAATCCCGAGAGGCCCCGAGCAACTAGCATGGGTACTGGCCTTTCCTGAGGCCATCAGAGCGGGTCCCTGAGGTCCCCGTCATAAGTCGAGAGCAACTGCCGCAACTCGATAAAATCCAGGAGGTTCTCCCCTCCAGGCGAGATGAGGCCCGTTTCCTCTGAGGCGTCCCCAGGCTAATCACACCTAACCTCTGGAACTTCGAAAACGTCCTTCACATCCTTGCTGCAACTCAAGAAGTTCCCCGACATACCCGTCTCCACTCGAGAGGAAGCACGAGAGTCCCGCCCACATCCAGAGGAGCCCCGTTTCCGCCTCATAGCACGAGAGGAGGGATCCTTTCCCTGCATGGTCGGGAAAGAATTCCCGGCGTTCCCGTCGCATCTCAAGAGGGTAGGCTTTCCACAGGAAAGGCGTCAGGAACTCCAGGGTCCTTCCACCATTCCCAGAGTCGCCCAGATGTCTCAGGCCATTCCAGGGAAGCCTGTTTTCCCGGCACTGCCTCAAATTTCAAGCCGAGGATCGACTCACACCATGGTGGCACGTGGATAGCGCTGTGGTAAAGCCTCGTGGGAAAGCCTGGTGGGAAAGCCTCTAGGGAAAGCCTCGAGGGAAAGCCACTGTTCCCTTGATTCACGCGAAGGGAAGCATGACACTGCTGCTACAGCTCGGGAGGTAAGCGCTCGTGCATGCCCCCACTCGAGACGAGCACTGACTCCCCTGGGGAGACTCCAGAAGTACCCCAATATCCAAGTCAGCACTGGAGAGGAATCCTCAGGTTCCGGCACCGACTCCAAACAAGGTCTTAGGCCCGGGCATCGACGGTAGTGGAATCCCGAGATGCCCCCGAGCAACTCGCATGGGGACTGGCCTTTCCTGCGGCCACCAGAGAGGGTCCCTGAGGTCTCCGTCGTAAGTCGAGAGCACCTGCCGCAACTCGAGAAAATCCAGGAGGTTCTCCCCTCCAGGCGAGATGAGGCCCATTTCCGCTGAGGCGTCTCGAGGCTAATCACACCTAACCTCTGGAACTTCCAAAGGGTCCTTCACACCCTTGCTGCAACTCAAGAAGTTCCCCCGACATACCCGTCTCCACTCGAGAGGAAGCACAAGAGTCCCGCCCACATCCAGAGGAGCCCCGTTTCTGCCTCCTGGCTCGAGAGGAGGGATCCTTTCCCTGCGTGTTCGGGAAAGAATTCCCGCATTTCCGTCGCATCTCAAGAGGAGGCGCTCTCCACAGGAAAGGCGAGAGGAACTTCAGGGTCGTGCCACCATTCCAGAGTCACCCAAATGTCTCAGTCCATTCCAGGGAAACATGTTTTCCCTGCACTGCGTCGACTTTCAAGCCGAGGATCGACTCACACCACGGTGGCACGTGGGACAGCCCTGTGGGAAAGCCTCGTGGGAAAGCCTCGTTGGAAAGCCTCGAGGGAACCCCTGATCCCTTGATCCACGCAAAGGGAAGCGTGACACTGCTGCTTCAGCTCGGGAGGAAAGCGCACGTGCATTCCCCACTCGAGACGACGGCTGACTCCCTGGGGAGACTCCAGAAGTACCCCAAGATCCATGTCAGCACTGGAGAGGAATGCTCAGGTTCTGGCACCTACTCCACACAAGATCTTTTGCCCCGGCATCGACGGGAGAGGAATCCCGAGAGGCCCGAGAGCAACTCGCATGGGGACTGGCCTTTCTGAGGCCACCAGAGCGGGTCCCTGAGGTCCCCCCGTCGTAAGTCGAGAGCACCTGCCGCAACTCGAGAAAATCCAGGAGTTCTCCCCTCCAGGCGAGATGAGGCCCATTTCCGCTGAGGCGTCTCGAGGCTAATCACACCTAACCTCTGGAACTTCCAAAGGGTCCTTCACACCCTTGCTGCAACTCAAGAAGTTCCCCGACATACCCGTCTCCACTCGAGAGGAAGCACGAGTGTCCCACCACATCCAGAGGAGCCCTGTTTCCGCCTCATAGCTCGAGAGCATTGATCCTTTCCCTGCATGGTCGGAAAAAGAATTCACGGCGTTTCCAACGCATCTTAAGTGGAGGCGCTCTCCACAGGAAAATAGAGAGGACTCCAGGGTCGTGCCACCATTCCCAGAGTCCCCCAGATGTCTCAGTCCATTCCAGGGAAACCTTTATTCCCTGCACTGCTCGACTTTCAAACCGAGGATCGACTCACACCACAGTGGCACGTGGGACAGCCCTGTGGGAAAGCCTCGTGGGAAAGCCTCGAGGGAAAGCCACAGATCCCTTGATCCAGCGAAGGGAAGCGTGACACTGCTGCTACAGATCGGGAGGAAAGCGCACTG
>NW_017202848.1:0-6232 GCF_001704415.2 Capra hircus
GGAGAGGGAATCCTCAGGTTCGGCACCGAATCCACACAAGATCTTAGGCCACGGCATCGACGGGAGAGGAATCCTGAGAGGCCCCCCGAGCAACTCACATGCGGACTGGCCTTCCCTGAGGCCACCAGAGCGGGTCCCTGAGGTCCCCGTCGTAAGTCAAGAGCACTGCCGTAACTCGAGAAAATCCAGGAGGTTCTCCCCTCAGGCGAGATAAGGCCCATTTCCGCTGAGGCGTCTTGAGGCTAATCATATCTAACATCTCGGTACTTCCAAAGGGTCCCTCACACCCTTGCTGCCAACTCAAGAAGTTCCCCGACACACCGGTCTCCACTCGAGAGGAAGCACGAGAGTCCCGCCCACATCCAGAGGAGCCACATTTCCGCCTCCTAACTCGAGAGGTGGGATCCTTTCCCTGCGTTGCGTGGCGGAAAGAATTCCCGCGGTTACCGTCGCTTCTCAAGAGGAGGCGCTCTCAACAGGAAAGGCGAGAGGAACTCCAGAGTCGTGCCACCATTCCCAGAGTCCCCAGATGTCTCAGCCCATTCCAGGGAAACCTGTTTTCCCTGCTTTGCCTCTACTTTCAAGCGAGGATCGACTCACACCATGGTGGTTCGTGGACAGCCCTGTGGGAAAGCCTCGTTGGAATGCCTCCTGGGAAGGACTCGAGGGAAAGCCACAGATCCCTTGATCCACGCGAAGGGAAGTGCGACACTGCTGCTACAGCTCGGGAGGAAAGCGCACGTGCATGCCCCCACTCGATACAAGGACTGACTCCCCTGGGGAGACTCCAGAAGTACCCAAGATCCATGTCAGCACTGGAGAGGAATCCTCAGGTTCCGGCACCGACTCCTCACAAGGTCTTAGGCCCCGGCATCGACGGGAGAGGAATTCCGAGAGGCCGCCAGCAACTCGCATAGGGACTGGGCCTTTCCTGAGTCCACCAGAGCGGTCCCGTGGTCCCGGTCGTTAGTCGAGAGCACCTGCCGCAACTCGAGAAAATCCAGGAGGTTCTCCACTCCAGGCGAGATGAGGCCCATTTCCGCTGAGGCGTCTCGAGGCTAATCACATCTGATATCTGGAACTTCCAAAGGGTCCTTCACACCCGTACTGCCAACTCAAGAAGTTCCCGGACATACCTTCTCCACTCGAGAGTAAACACACGAGAGTCCCGCCCACATCCAGAGGAGCCCCCGTTTCCGCCTCCTAGCTCGAGAGGAGGGATCCTTTCCCTGCGTGGTGGGGAAGAATTCCCGCGTTCCAGTCGCTTCTCAAGAGGAGGCGCTCTCCACAGGAAAGGCGAGAGGAACTTCAGAGTCGTGCCACCATTCCCAGAGTCCCCCAGATGTCTCAGTCCATTCCAGGGAAACCTGTTTTCCCTACACTGCTTCTACTTTCAAGCCGAGTATCCACTCACACCACGGTGGCAGTGGGACTGCCCCTGGTGGGAAAGACTCGTGGGAAAGCCTCGTGGGAAAGCCTCGAGCGAAAGCCACAGATCCCCTGATCCACTCGAAGGGAAGAGCGACACTGCTGCTACAGCTCGGGAGGAAAAGCGTAGTTGCATGCTCTCACTCGAGACGAGGACTGACTCCCCTGGGGAGACTTCAGAAGAACCCCAAGATCCATGTTGGCACTGGAGAGGAATCCTCAGGTTCAGCACCGACTCCACACAAGGCTTAGGCACCGGCATCGACGGGAGAGGAATCCCGAGAGGTCCCCGAGCAACTCGCATGGGGACTGGCCTTTCCTGAGGCCACCAGTGCGGGTCCCTGAAGTCCCCGTCGTAAGTCGAGAGCACCTGCCACAACTTGAGAAAATCCAGGAGGTTCTCCCTCCAGGCGAGATGGGGCCCATTTCCGCTGAGGCGTTTCGAGGCTAATCACACCTAACCTCTGGAACGTCCAAAGGCGTCCTTCACACCCTTGCTGCAACTCAAGAAGTTCCCCGACATACCCGTCTCCACTGGAGAGGAAGCACGAGAGTCCGCCAACATCCAGAGGAGCCCCGTTTGCGCCGCCTAGCTCGAGAGGAGGGATCCTTTCCCTACGTGGTCGGGAAAGAATTCCCGGCGTTCCCGTCGCATCTCAAGAGGAGGCACTCTCCACAGGAAAGAGAAGAGGAATTCCAGGGTCTGCCACCATTCCAGAGTCCCCCAGATATCTCAGTCCATTCCAGGGAAACCTGTTTTTCCTGCACTGCCTCGACTTTCCAGCGAGGATCGACTCACACCACGGTGGCACGTGGGACAGCCCTGTGGGAAGGCATCGTGGGAAAGCCTCGTGGGAAAGCCTCGAGGGAAAGCCACAGATCCCTTGATCCTCGCGAAGGGAAGCGTGACACTGCTGGTACAGCTCGGAGGAAAGGGCACGTGCATGACCCCACTCGGGACGAGGACTGACTCCCCTGGGAAGACTCCAGAAGTACCCCAAGATCCATGTCAGCACTGGAGAGGAATCCTCAGGTTCGGCACCGACTCCACACAAGGTCTTATGCTCCGGCATCGATGGGAGAGGAATCCCGAGAGGCCCCGTGCAACTTCAATGGTTGACTGGCCTTCCCTTAGGCCAACAGAGCGCGGTCCCTGAAGTCCCCGTTGTAAGTCGAGAGCACCTGCCGTACCTCGAGAAAATCCTGGAGGTTCTCCCCTCTGGGCGAGATGAGGCCTATTCCGCTAATGCGTCACGAGGCTAATCACACCTAACCTCTGGAACTCCCAAAGGTCCTAAACACTTTTGCTGCAACTTAAGAAGTTCCCCGACATACCCGTCTCCACTCGAGAGGAAGCACGAGAGTCCCGCCCACATCCAGAGGAGCCCCGTTTCCATCTCATAGCTCGAGAGGAGGTATACTTTCCCTGCGTGTTCGGGAAAGAATTCCCCGGCATTCCCGTCGCATCTCAAGAGGAGGCGCTCTCCACAGGAAAGGCGAGAGGAACTCCAGGGTCGTGCCACCATTCCCACAGTCCCCCAGATGTCTCAGTCTATTCCAGGGAAACCTGTTTTCCCTGCACTGCCTCGACTTTCAAGCCGAGGATCGACTCACACCACGGTGGCACGTGGGACAGCCCTGTGGGAAAGCCTCGTGGAAAAAGCCTCATGGGAAAGCCTCGAGCGAATGTCACAGATCCCTTGATCCACGCGAAGGGTAGCATGACACTGCTGCTACAGCTCGGGAGGAAATCGCCCGTGACGCCACCACTCGAGTCCAGGACTGACTTCCCTGGGGAGACTCTAGAGTACCCCAAGATCCATGTCGGCACTGGAGAGGAATACTCAGGTTCGGGCACTGACTCCACACAAGGTCTTAGGACCCAGCATCGACGGGAGTGGAATCCCGAGAGGCCCGCGAGCAACTCGCATGGGGACTGGCCTTTCCTGAGGCCACCAGAGCGGGACTCTGAGGTCCCCGTCGTAAGTCGAGAGCACCTGCCGCAACTCGAGAAAATCCAGGAGGTTCTCCCCTCCAGGCGAGATGAGGCGCATTTGTGCTGAGGCGTCTCAGGGTAATCAGACCTAACCTCTGCAACTTCCAAAGGGTCCTTCACAACCTTGCGGCAACTCAAGAAGTTGCCCGACATACCCGTCTCCACTCGAGAGGAAGCACGAGAGTCCCGCCCACATCCAAAGGAGCCCCGTTTCCGCCTCCTAGCTCGAGAGGAGAGATCCTTTCCCTGCGGGTCGGGAAAGAATTCCCGGCGTTCCCGTCGCATCTCAAGAGGAGGCACTCTCCACAGGAAAGGCAAGAGGAAATCCAGGGTCGTGTCACCATTCCCAGAGTCCCCCAGATGTCTCAGTCCATTCCAGGAAACCTGTTTTCCCTGCATTGCCTCGACTTTCAAGCCGAGGATCGACTCACACCAAGGTGGCACGTGGGACTGCCCTGTGGGAAAGCCTCGTGGGAAAGCCTCGAGGGGAAGCCACAGATCCCTTGATCCACGCGAAGGGAAGCGCGACACTGCAGCTAGAGCTCGGAAGGAAAACGCACTTGCATGCCCCACTCGAGACGAGGACTGACTCCCCTGGGGAGACTCCAGAAGTACCCCTGATCCATGTCGGCACTGGAGAGGAATCGTCAGGTTCCGGCACCAACTCCACACAAGGACTTAAGCCCGGGCATCGACGGGAGAGGAATCCCGAGAGGCCCCCGAGCAACTCCCATGGGGACTGGCCTTTCCTGAGGCCACCAGAGCGGGGTCCCTGAAGTCCCCGTCGTAAGTCGAGAGCACCTGCCGTACCTCGAGAAAATCCAGGAGCTTCTCCTCCGGGCGAGATGAGGCCCATTTCCGCTAATGCGTCAAGAGGCTAATCACATCTAACATCTGGAAGTTCCAAAGGGTCCTTCACACCCTTGCTGCAACTCAAGAAGTTCCCCGACTTGCCCGTCTCCACTCGAGAGGAAGCACGAGAGTGCCGCCCACATCCAGAGGAGCCCCATTTGCGCCTCCTAGCTCGAGAGAGGGATCCTTTCCCTGCGTGGTCAGGAAAGAATTCCCGGCGTTCCCGTCGCATCTCAAGAGGAGGCACTCTCCACAGAAAGGCGAGAGAAAATCCAGGTCGTGCCACCATTCCCAGAGTCCCCCAGATGTCTCAGTCCATTCCAGGGAAACCTGTTTTCCCTGCACTGCCTCGACTTTCAAGCCGGGATCGACTCACACCACGGTGGCACGTGGAACAGCCCTGTGGGAAAGCCTCGTGGGAAAGCTTAGAGGGAAAGCTCGAGCGAAAAGCCACAGATCCCTTGATCCACGCCAAGGGAAGCGTGACACTGCTGCTACTGCTCGAGAGGAAAGCGCAAGTGCATGCCCCCACTCGAGACAAGGACTGACTTCCCTGGGGAAACTCCAGAAGTACCCCAAGATCCATGTCAGCACTAGAGGGGAATCCTCAGGTTCCGGCACTGACTCCTAACAAGGTCTTAGGTCCCGGCATCGACGGGAGAGAATCCCGAGAGGCCCCGAGATACTCACATGGGGACTGGCCTTTCCTGAGACCCCAGAGCAGGTCCCTGAGGTCCCCGTCGTAAGACAAGAGCAACTGCCGCAACTCGACAAAGTCCAGGAGGTTCTTCCCTCCAGGCGAGATGAGGCCCATTCGTGCTGAGGCGTCTCGAGGCTAATCAGAGCTAACCTCTGGAACATCCAAAGGGTCCTTCACACCCTTGCTGTAACTCAAGAAGTTCCCCGACATACCCGTCTCCACTCGAGAGGAAGCACGAGAGTCCCGCCCACATCCAGAGGAGCCCCGTTTCCGCCTCCTAGCTCGAGAGGAGGGATCCTTTCCCTGCGTGGTCGGGAAAGAATTCCCGGCGTTCCCGTCGCATCTCAAGAGGAGGCACTCTCTACAGGAAAGGCGAGAGGAACTCCAGGGTCGTGCCACATTCCCAGAGTCCCCAGATGTCTCAGTCCATTCCAGGGAAACCTTTTTTCCCTGCACTGCCTCGACGTTCAAGCCGAGATCGACTCACACCAGGGTGGCACGTGGGACATCCCTGTGGGAAAAGCCTCGTGGGAAAGCCTCGCTCGAGGGAAAGCCACTGATCCCTTGATCCACGCGAAGGGAAGCGTGACACTGCTGCTACAGCTCGGAAGGAAAGTGTACGTGCATGCCCCACGCGACACAAGGTCTGACTCCACTGAGGAGAATACAGAAATACCCCAAGATCCATGTCAGCACTGGAGAGGAATCCTGAGGTTCCGGCACCCACTCCACACAAGATCTTAGGCCCGGCATCGACGGGAGCGGAATCCCGAGAGGCCCCCGAGCAACTGGCATGGGGACTGGCCTTTCCTGAGGCACAAGAGCGGGTCCCTGAGGTCCCCGTCGTAAGTCGAGAGCCTCCTTCCGCAACTCAAGAAAATCCAGGAGATTCCCCCTCCAGGCGATATGAGGCCCATTTTGCTGAGGCGTCTCGAGTCTAATCACACCTAACCTCTGGAACTTCCAAAGGGTCCTTCACACCTTGCTGCAACTCAAGAAGTTCCCTGACATACCCGTCTCCACTCGAGAGGAAGCACGAGAGTCCGCCCACATCCAGAGGAGCCCCGTTTCCGCCTCCTAGCTCGAGAGGAGGGATCCTTTCCCTGCGTGATCGGGAAAGAATTCCTGGCCTTCCCGTCGCAACTCAAGAGGAGGCGCTTCTCCACACGCAAAGGCGAGAGACTCCAGGGTCGTGCCTCCATTCCCAGAGTCCCCAGATGTCTCAGTCCATTCCAGGGAAACCTGTTTTCCCTGCA
>NW_017202849.1:0-6232 GCF_001704415.2 Capra hircus
GCGCGGGAATTCTTTCCGGACGACGTAGGGAAAGGATCCTCCTCTCAAGCTAGGAGGCGGAAACGGGGCTCCTCTGGATGTGGGCGGAACTCTCGTGCTCCTCTGGAGCGGAGACGGGTATGTCGGGGAACTTCTTGAGTTGCAGCAAGGGTGTGAAGGACCTTTGGAAGTTCCAGAGGTTAGGTGTGAGTAGCCTCGAACGCCTCAGCGGAAATGGCCTCATCTCGCCTGGAGGGGAGAACCTCCTGGATTTTCTCGAATTGCGGCAGTTGCTCTCCACTTACGACGGGGACCTCAGGGACCCGCTCTGGTGGCCTCAGGAAAAGACCAGTCCCATGCGAGTAGCTCGGGGCCTCTCGGGATTCCCTTCCTGTCGATGCTGGGGCCTAAGACCTTGTGTGGAGTCAGTGCTGGAACCTGAGCATTCCTCTCCAGTGCTGTCATGGATCTTGGGGTACTTCTGGAGTCTCCCCAGGGGAGTCAGTCTCCTCTCGAGTGGGGGCATGCACGTGCGCTTTCCTCCTTAGCTGAAGCAGCAGTGTCACGCTTCCCTATGCTTGGATCAAGGGATCTGTGCCTTTCCCTCGAGGCTTTCCACGAGGCTTTCCACGAGGCTTTCCCACGAGGCTTTCCCAGAGGCTTTCCCATGAGGCTTTCCCACAGGGCTGTCCCACGCCACCGTGGTGTGAGTCGATTCTCGGTTTGAAAGTCGAGGCAGTGAAGGAAGACAGGTTTCCCTGGAATGGACTGAGAGATCCAGGGGACTCTGGGAATGGTGGCACGACCCTGGAGTTCCTCTCACCTTTCCTGTGGAGCGCGACTCCTCTTGAGATGTGACAGGAACATCGGGAATTCTATCCCGACCACGCAGGGAAAGGATCCCTCCTCTTGAGCTAGAAGGCGGAAACGGGGCTTCTCTCGATGTGTGCGGGACTCTCGTGCTTCCTCTCGAGTTGAGACGGGTATGTCGGGGAACTTCTTGAGTTGCAGTAAGGGTGTGAAGGACCCTTTGGAAGTTCCACAGGTAAGGTGTGATTAGCCTCGAGATACCTCAGCGGAAATGGGACTCAGCTCACCTGGAGGGGAGACCTCCTGGATTTCTCGAGTTGCGGCAGGTGCTCTCGACTTACGACGGGGACCTCAGGGATCCGCTGTGGTGGCCTCAGGAAAGGCAATCCCCATGTGAGTAGCTTGGGGGCCTCTCGGGATTCCTCTCCGTCGATGCCGGGGCCTAAGACCTTGTGTGGAGTAGGTGCCGAACCTGAGGTTTCCTCTCCAGTGCTGACATGGAGTGCTGACATGGATCTTGGGGTATTTCTGGAGTCTCCCCAGGGGAGACAGTCCTCGTCTCGAATGGGGGCATGAACGTGCGCTTTCCTCCCGAGTTTAGCAACAGTGTCGCGCTTCCCTTCGCGAGTATCAAGTGATCTGTGGCTTTCCCAAGAGGCTTTCCCACGAGGCTTTCCACGAGGCTTTCCCACAGGACTGTCCCACCTGCCACCTTGGTGTGAGTCGAACCTCTCTTGAAAGTCGAGGCAGTGCAGGAAAACAGGTTTCCCTGGAATGGACTAAGACATCTGTGGGACTCTGGAATGGTGGCACGACCCTGGAGTTCCTCTCGCCTTCCCTGTGGAGAGCGCCCCCTCTTGAGATGCGATGGGAACGCCGGAATTCTTTCCCGACCACGCAGGGAAAGGATCCCTCCTCTTGAGCTAGGAGTCGGAAACGGGGGCTCCTCTGGATGTGGGCGGGACTCTCGTTCTTCCTCTCGAGTGGAGACTGGTATGTTGGTGATCTGCTTGAATTGCAGAAAGGGTGTGAAGGACCCTTTGGAAGTTCCAGAGGTTAGGTGTGATTAGCCTTGAGAGAACTCAGTGGAAATGGGCCTCATCTCGCCAAGATGGAGAACCTCCTGGATTTTCTCAAGTTGCGGCAGGTGCTCTCGAATTACTACGGGGACTTCAGGGACCCGCTCTGGTGGCCTCAGGAAAGGCCAGTCCCCATGAGATTTGCTCGGGGTCCTCTCGGATACCTCTTCCGTCGATGCTGGGGCCTAAGGCCTTGTGTGGAGTCAGTGCTGGAACCTGAGGATTCCTCTCCAGTGCTGACATGGATCTTGGGGTACTTCTGGAGTCTCCCCAGGGGAGTCAGTCCTCGTCTCAAGTGGGGGAATGCACGTGCACTTTCCTTCCGAGCTGTAGCAGCAGTGTCGCACTTCCCTTCGCGTGGATCAAGGGATCTGTGGCTTTCCCTCGAGCTTTCCCACGAGGCTTTCCCACAGGGCTGTCCCACGTGCCACCGTGGTGTGAGTCGATCCTCGGCTTGAAAGTCGAAGCAGTGCAGTGAAAAGAGGTTTCCCTGGAATGGACTGAGACATCTGGCGGGACTCTGGGAATGGTGGCAACGACCCTGGAGTTCCTCTCGCCTTTCCTGTGGAGAGCGCCTCCACTTGAGATGCGACGGGAACCGCCGGGAATTCTTTCCCGGACACGCAGGGAAAGTATCCCCTCTTCTCGAGCTATGGAGGCCGGAAACGGGGGCTCCTCTGGATATGGGCCGTGACTCTCGTGCTTCCTCTCGAGTGGATTCGGGTATGTCGGGGAACTTCTTGAGTTTCAGCAAGGGTGTTGTGAAGGACCCTTTGGAAGTTCCAGATGTTAGATGTGATTAGCCTCGAGACACCTCAGCGGAAATGGGCCTCATCTCGCCTGGAGGGGAGAACCTCCTGGATTTTCTCAAGTTTGCGGCAGGTGCTCTGGACTTACGACGGGGACCTCAGGGACCCGCTCTGGCGGCCTCAGGAAAGACCAGTCCCCTTGCGAGTTTTTCGGGGGCCTCTCGGGGGCCTCTCGGGTTTCCTCTCCCGTCGATGTCTTGGGCCTAAAACCTTGTGTGGAGTCAGTGCCGGAACCTGAGGATTCATCTCCAGTGCTGACATGGAGCTTGGGGTACTTCTGGAGTCTCCCCAGGGGAGTCCAGTCCTCGTCTCGAGTGGAGGCATGCACGTGCGCTTCCCTCCCCGAGCTGTAGCAGCAGTGTCACGCTTCCCTTCCGTGGATCAAGGGATCAGGGGCTTCCCTCGAGGCTTTCCCACAGGGCTGTCCCACGTGCCACCGTTGTGTGAGTCGATCCTCGGCTTGAAAGTCGAGGCAGTGTAGGGAAAACAGGTTTCCCTGGAATGGACTGAGACATCTGGGGGACTCTGGGAATGTGGCACGACCCTGGAGTTCCTCTCGCGTTTCCTGTGGAGAGCGCTTCCACTTGAGATGCGACGGGAATGCCGGGAATTCTTTCCCGACCGCGTAGGGAAAGGATGCCTCCTCTCGAGCTTGGAGGCGGAAACGGGGCTTTCTCTGGATGTGGGCGGGGACTCTCGTGCTTCCTCTCGAGTGGGAAAACAAATATATCGGGAACTTCGCGAGTTGCAGCAAGGGTGTGAAGGACCCTTTGGAAGTTCCAGAGGTTAGGTGTGATTAGCCTGGAGACGCCTCAGTGGAAATGGGGCCTCATCTCGCCTGGAGGGCAGAACCTCCTGGATTTTCTCGAGTTGCGGCAGGTGCTTTCGACTTACGACGGGAACCTCAGGGACCCGCTGTAGTGGCGTCAGGAAAGGCCAGTCCCCATTCGAGTTGCTCGGGGCCTCTCGGATTCCTCTCCCGTTGATGCAGAGGCCTAAGATCTTGTGTGGAGCCGGTGCCGGAACCTGAGGATTCCTCTCCAGTGCTGACATGGATCTTGGGGTACTTCTGGAGTCTCCCCAGGGAAGTCAGTCCTCTTCTCGAGTGGGGCATGCAGGTGCGCTTTCCTCCCGAGCTGTAGCAGCAGTGTCACGCTTCCCTTCGCGTGGATCAAGGGATCAGGAGCTTTCCCTCGAGGCTTTCCCACGAGGCTTTCCCACGAGGTTTTCCCACAGGGCTGTCCCACGTGCCACCGTGGTGTGAGTCGATCCTCGGCTTGAAACTCGAGGCAGTGCAGGGAAAAATGGTTTCCCTGGAATGGACTGACACATCTGGGGACTCTGGGAATGTGGCACGACCCTGGAGTTCCTCTCGCCTTTCCTTTGGAGAGCGCCTCCACTGGAGATGCGACGGGAACGCCGGGAATTCTTTCCCGACGACGCAGGGAAAGGATCCCTCCTCTCGAGCTAGGAGGCGGAAACGGGGCTCTCTGGATGTGGGGACTCTCGTGCTTCTCTCGAGTGGAGTCGGTATGTTGGGGAACTTCTTGAGTTGCAGCAAGGGTGTGAAGGACCCTTTGAAAGTTCCAGAGTTTAGGTGTGATTAGCCTCGAGACGCCTCAGCGGAAATGGGCCTCATCTCGCCTGGAGGGGAGAACCTCCTGGATTTTCTCGAGTTTCGGCAGGTGCTCTCGACTTACGACGGGGACCTAAGGGACCCGCTGTGGTTGCGTCAGGAAAGGCCAGTCCCCATGCGAGTTGCTCCGGGGTCTCTCGGGATTCCTCTCACGTCGATGCCGGGGCATAAGATCTTGTGTGGAGCCAGTGCCGGAACCTGAGGATTCCACTCCAGTGCTGACATGGATCTTGGGGTACTTCTGGAGTCTCCCCAGTAGAGTCAGTCCTCGTCTCGAGTGGGGGCATGCACGAGCGCTTTTTCTCCCGAGCTGTAGCAGCAATGTCACACTTCTATTCGCATGGATCAAGGATCTGTGGCTTTCCCTGGAGGCTTTCCCACAAGGCTTTCCACGAGGATTTCCCACAGGGCTGTCGCACGTGCCACCGTGGTGTGAGTCGATCCTCGGCTTGAAAGTCGAGGCAGTGCAGGGAAAACAGGTTTCCCTGGAATGGACTGAGAAATCTGGGGACTCTGGAATGGGGAACGACCCTGGAGTTCCTCTCGCCTTTCCTGTGGAGAGTGCCTCCTCTTGAGATTCAACGGGAACGCTGGAATTTCTTTCCCGACCACGCAGGGAAAGATCCCTCCTCTCGAGCTAAGGCGGGAAACGGGGCTCCTCTGGATGTGGGCGGAACTCTCGTGCTTCCTCTCGAGTGGAGACGGGTATGTCGGGAAACTTCTTGAGTTTGGGTGGTGTGAAGACCCGTTGGAAGTTCCAGAGGTTAGGTGTGATTAGCCTCGAGACGCCTCAGCGCAAATGGACCTCATCTTGCCTGGAGGGGAGAACCTCCTGGATTTTCTCGAGTTGCGGCAGGTGCTCTCGACTTACGACGGGGAACACAGGGACCCCCTCTGGTGGCCTCAGGAAAGGCCAGTCCCCATGCGAGTTGCACGGGCCCTCTAGGGATTCCTCTCCCGTCGATGCCGGGCCCTAAGACCTTGTGTGGAGTCGGCGGAACCTGAGGATTCCTCTCCAGTGCTGACATGGATCTTGGGGGGTACTTCTGGAGTCTCCCCAGGGAGTCAGTCCTCCTCTAAGTGGTGGCATGCACGTGCGCTTTCCTCCCGAGCTGTAGCAGCAGTGTCACGCTTCCCTTCGCGTGAATCAAGGGATCTGTGGCTTTCCCTCCAGGCTTTCCCAGGAGGCTTTTCCACGATGCTTTCCCACAGGGCTGTCCCACGTGCCACCGTGGTGTGAGTCGATCCTCGGCTTGAAAGTCGAGGCAGTGCAGGGAAAACAGGTTTCCCTGGAATGGACTGAGAAATCTGGGGGACTCTGGGAATGGGGAACGACCTGGAGTCCTCTCGCCTTTCCTGTGGAGAGTGCCTCCTCTTGAGATGCAACGGAAACGCCAGAAATTCTTTCCGAACACGCAGGGAAAGGATCGCTCCTCTCGAGCTAGGAAGCTGAAACGGGCTCCTCTGGATGTGGGCGGACTCTCGTGCTTCCTCTCGACTGGGGACGGTATGTCGGGAAACTTCTTGAGTTGCAGCAAGGGTGTGAAGTACCCTATGGAAGTTCCAGAGGTTAGGTGTGATTAGCCTCCAGGCGCCTCAGCAGAAATGGGCCTCATCTCGCCTGGAGGGGGAAACCTCTTGGATTTTCTCGAGTTGTGGCAGGTGCTCTCGACTTACGACGGGGACCTCAGGACCCGCTGGTGGCATATCGAAAGGACGATCCCCATGCGAGTTACTCGGGGGCCTCTAGGGATTCCTCTCCCGTCGATGCCGGAGCATAAAACCTTGTGTGGAGTAGGTGGCGGAACCGGAGGATTCCTCTCCAGTGCTGACATGGATCTTTGGGTACTAATGGAGTCTCCCTAGTGGAGGCAGTCCTCGTCTCGAGTGGGGGCATTCACGTGCGATTTCCTCCCGAG
>NW_017202850.1:0-6232 GCF_001704415.2 Capra hircus
CCAGCGTCTGGACTGGGCAGCTAATGCCATTTGGGCTTTTCTCACGTGGAGCCTGAGGCCGAATATGCCACGGGCAACCCCCCAGCGCGAGTGCCCTGGAGATACCCGACCAAGGAGACAGTGTACCCTACTGTGGGGGGAAGGAGTTCCTGTTTTCCCTGCACTGGTTCGACTTTCACGCCCCGATCATCCACATGGTGGCAAGTGGAATAGCCCTGAGAGAAAGCCTCATGGGAAGACTCGAGGAAAGCCACAGATCCCTTGATCCACGGGACGGGAAGCGAGACACTGCTGCTACCGCTCAGGAGGAAAGCGCACGTGCATGACCCCACTCGAGCCGAGGACTGACGCCACTTGGGAGACTCCAGAAGTACGCCAAGATCCATGTCAGCACTGGAGAGCAATCCTCAGGTTCCGGTCCCGACTCCACACAAGGCTTAGGCCCCGCATCGACAGGAGAGGAATCCTGAGAGGGCCCCTAGCACCTCGCATGGGGACTGGCCTTTCCTGAGGTCACCAGAGCGGGTCCCTGAGGTCTCTGTCGAAACTCGAGAGCACCTGCCGCAACTGGAGAAAATCCAGGAGGTTCTCCCCCTCCAGGCGAGATGAGGCCCATTTCCGCTGAGGCGTCTCGAGGCTAATCACAACTAACCTCTGGAACTTCAAAGGGTCCTTCACACCTTGCCTTGCAAGTCAAGAAGTTCTCCGACATACCCATCTCCACTCGAGAGGAAGGACGAGGGTCCCGCCCACATCCAGTGGAGCCCCGTTTCCGCCTCGTAGCTCGAGAAGAGGGATCCTTTCCCTTCGTCTTCGGGAAAGAATTCCAGGCCTTCGCGTCGCATATCAAGAGGAGGAGCTTTCAACAGGAAAGACGAGAGGAACTCCAGGGCCTTGCCAGCATTCTAAGAGTCCCCCAGATGTCTAAGTCCATTCAGGAAGAACCTGTTTTCCCTGCACTGCCTCGACGTCCACGCCGAGGATCGACTCACACCACCGTGGCACGTGGGACAGCCCTGTTGGAAAGCCTCGTGGGAAAGCCTCAATGGAAAGCGACAGATCCCTTGATCCACACGTCAGCAAGCGTGACACTGCTGCTACAGCTCGTGAGGAAATGGCAGGTGCGCCCCCACACGAGATGAGGAATGACTCCCCTGGCGAGACTCCAGAAGTACGGAAAGATTCATGTCAGCAATGGAGAGGCATCCTCAGGGTTGGCCCCGACTCCAAAAAGGTCTTAGGCCCCGGCATCGACGGGAGAGGAATCCCGAGAGGCTCCAGAGCAACTCGCTTGGGACTGGCCTTTCCTGAGGCCACCAGAGCGGTCCCTGAGGTCCCGTCTTAAGTTGAGAGCACCTGCAACAACTCGAGAAAATCCAGGAGGTTCTCCCCTCCAGGCGAGATGAGGCCCATTTCCGCTGAGGCGTCTCGAGGATAATCACACCTAATATCTGGAACTTCCAAAGGGTCCTTCACACCCTTGCTGCAACTCAAGAAGTTCCCGACATACCCGTCTCCACTCGAGACGAAGCACGAGAGTCCCGCCCACATCCAGAGGAGCCCCGTTTCCGCCTCATAGCTAGAGAGGAGGGATCCTTTCCCTGCGTGGTCGGGAAAGAGTTCCCGGCGTTCCGTCGCATCTCAAGTGGAGGCGCTCTGCACAGGAAAGGCCAGAGGAACTCCACGGTCGTGTCACGATTCCCAGAGTCCCCCAGATGTCTCAGTCCCATTCCAGGAAACCCTGTTTTCCTGCACTTGCCTCGACTTTCAAGCCGAGGATTGACTCACACCACGGTGGCACGTGGGACAGCCCTGAGGGAAAGCCCTCATGGGAAAGCCTCGTGGGAAAGCACCGAGGGAAAGCCACTGATCCCATGATCCTCCCGACGGGAAGCATGATATTGCTGCTACAGCTCGGGAGGAAAGCAGAAGTGCATGCCTCCACACGAGACGAAGACTCACTCCTCAGGGATACTCCAGAAGTACCCCAAGATCCATGTCAGCACTGGAGAGGAATCCTCAGGTTCCGGCAGCGACTCCACACAAGGTCTTAGGCCCCGACATTGACGGAGAGGAATCCCGAGAGGCCCCCGAGCAACTCGCATGGGGAGAGACCTTAACTGAGGCCACCAGAGCGGGTCCCTGAAGTCCCCGTCGTAAGTCTAGAGCACCTGCCGCAACTCGAGAAAATCCAGGAGGTTTCTCCCTCCAGGCGAGATGAGGCCCATTTCCGCTGAGGCGTCTCGAGGCTAATCACACCTAACCTCTGGAACTTTCAAAGGGTCCTTCACACCCTTGCTGCAACTCAAGAAGTTCCCCCACATACCGTCTCCACTCCAGAGGAAGCACGAGAGTCCCGCCCACATCCAGAGGAGCACCGTTTCCGCCTCCTAGCTTGAGAGGAGGGATCCTTTCCCTGCGTGATCGGGAAAAATTTCCCGGCGTTCCCGTCGCATCCCAAGAGGAGGCGCTCTCCACAGGAAAGGCGAGAGGAATTCCAGGGTCGTGACACCATTCCCAGAGTCCCCCAGATGTCTCCGTGCATTCCAGGGAAACCTCTCTTCCCTGCACTGCCTCGGCTTTCAAGCCGAGGATCGACTCACACCACGGTGGCACGTGGGACAGCCCTGTGGGAAAGCCTCGTGGGAAAGCCTCGTGGGAAAGCCTCGAGGGAAAGCCACAGATCCCTTGATCCACCGCGAAGGGAAGCGTGACACTGCTCCTACAGCTCGGAAGGAAAGCCCAAGTGCATGCCCCCAATCTGACGAGGACTGACTCCCATGGGGAGACTCTAGAAGTACCCCTAAATCCATGTCAGCACTGGAGAGGAATCCTCAGATTCTGGCAACGACTCCACACAAGGACTTAGGCCCCGGCATCAACGGGAGAGGAATCCTAAGAGGCCCCCGAGCAACTCGCATGGGGACTGGCCTTCCCTGAGGCCACCAGAGCTTGTCCCTGTGGTCCCCGTCCTACGTGGAAAGCACCTGCCGCAACCTCGAGAAAATCCTGGAGGTTCTCCCCTTCAGGCGAGATGAGGCCCATTTCCGCTGAGGCGTCTCGAGGCTAATCACACCTAACCTCTGGAACTTCCAAAGGGTACTTCACACCCTTGCTGCAACTCAAGAAGTTCCCCGACATACCCGTCTTCACTCGAGAGGAAACACGAGAGTCCCGCCCACATCCAGAGGAGCCCCGTTTCCGCCTCATAGCTCGAGAGGATTGATTCTCTCCCTGTGTCGTCGGGAAAGGATTCCTGGCGTTCCCACGCATCTGAACAGGAGGCGTTCTCCACAGGAAAGGCGAGAGGAAATCCAGGGTCGTGCCACCATTCCAGAGTTCCCCAGATGTCTCCAGTCCATTCCTGGGAAACCTGTTTTCCCTGCACTGCCTCGAATTTCAAGCCGAGGATCGATTCACACCACAGTGGCACCTGGGACAGCCTTGTGGGAAAGCCTCGTGGGAAAGCCTCGAGGGAAAGCCACAGATCCCTTGATCCACGCGAAGGGAAGCGCGACACTGCTGCTACAGTTCGAGAGGAAAGCCCATGTGCATGCCCCACACCGAGACGAGGGACTGACTCCCCTGGGGAGACTCCAGAGGTTCCCCAAGATCCATGTCAGCACTGGAGGGGAATCCTCAGGTTCCAGCAACGACTCCACACAAGCGTCTTAGGCCCCGGGCATCGACGGGAGACGAATCCCGAGGAGGCCCCCGAGCAACTCGCATGGGGGACTGACCGTTCCTGAGGCCACCAGAGCGGGTCCCTGAGGTCCCCGTCGCAAGTCGAGAGCACCTGCCGCAACCCGAGAAAATCCAGGAGGTTGTCCCTGCAGGCGAGATGAGGCCCATTTCCAATGAGGCGTCTCGAAGCTAATCAAAACTAACCTCTGGAACTTCCAAAGGGTCCTTCACACCCTTGCTGCAACTCAAGAAGTTCCCCGACATACCCATCTCCACTCGAGAGGAAGCACGACAGTCCCGCCCACATCCAGAGGAGCCCCGTTTCTGCCTCCTAGCTCGAGAGGAGGGATCCTTTTCCTGCGTGGTCGGTCAAGTATTCCCAGCGTTCCGGTTGCATCTCAAGAGGAGGCGCTCTCCACAGGAAAGGCGAGAGGAACTCCAGGGTCGTGCCACCATTCCCAGAGTCCAAAGATGTCTCAGTTAATTCCAATGAAAACTGTTTTCCCTGCACTGCCTCGACTTTCAAGCCGAGATCGACTCACACCACGCTGGTACGTGGGACAGCCCTGTGGGAAAGCCTCGTGGGGAAAGCCTCTTGGGAAAGCCTCCGAGAGAAAGCCACAGATTCCTTGATCCACGCGAAGGGAAATGTGACACTGCTGCTACAGCTCGGGAGGAAAGTGCACGTGCATGCCCCCACTCGAGACGAGGACTGACACCCCTGGGGAGACTCCAGAAGTACCCCAAGATCCATGTCAGCACTGGAGAGGAATCCTCATGTTCCCGGAAACGAATCCACACAAGGTCTTAGGAACCGGCTTCGACAGGAGAGGAATCCTGAGAGGCCCCCCGAGCAACTCGCATGGGGTCTGGCCTTTCCTGAGGCCACCAGAGCGGGTCCCTGAGGTCCCCGTCGTCAGTCGAGAGCACCTGCCGCAACTCGAGAAAATCCAGGAGGTTCTCCCCTCCAGGCGAGATGAGGCCCATTTCCGCTGAGGCGTCTGGAGGCTAATCACACCTAACCTCTGGAACTTCCAAAGGGTCCTTCACCTCCTTGCTGCAACTTAAGAAGTTCCCCGACATACCCGTCTCCACTCGAGAGGAAGCACGGGAGTCCCGCCCACATCCAGAGGAGCCCCATGTCCGCCTCCTAGCTCGAGAGGAGGGATCCTTTCCCTGCGTGGTCGGGAAAGAATTCCCGGGTTCCGTCGCAATTCAAGAGGAGGCGCTCTCCACAGAAAAAGCGAGAGGAACTCCAGGGTCGTGCCACCATTCCCAGAATCCCCCAGATGTCTCATTCCATTCCAGGGAAACCTGTTTTCCCTGCACTGCCTCGACTTTCAAGCCGAGGATCGACTCACACCACGGTGGCACGTGGGACAGCCCTGTGGGAAAGCCTCGTGGAAAGCCTCGTGGGAAAGCCTTGAGGGAAATCCACAGATCCCTTGATCCACTCGACAGGAAGAATCAAACTGCTGCTACAGCTCGGGAGGAAAGCGCACGTGCATGCCCCCACTCGAGACGAGTACTGACTCCCCCTGGGGAGACACCAGAAGTACCCCAAGATCCATGTCAGCACTTGAGAGGAATCCTCAGGTTCCGGCAGCGACTCCTCACAAGGTCTTAGGCCCCGACATTGACAGGAGAGGAATCCCGAGAGGCCCCGAGCAACTCGCATGGGCAGAGACCTTTCCTGAGGCCACCAGAGCGGGTCCCTGAGGTCCCCGTCGTAAGTCGAGAGCACCTGCCGCAACTCGAGAAAATCCAGGAGGTTCTCCCCTCCAGGCGAGATGAGGCCCATTTCCGCTGAGGCGTCTCGAGGCTAATCACACCTAACCTCTGGAACTTTCAAAGGGTCCTTCACACCCTTGCTGCAACTCAAGAAGTTCCCCACATACCGTCTCCACTCAGAGGAAGCACGAGAGTCCCGCCCACATCCAGAGGAGCACCGTTTCCGCCTCCTAGCTTGAGAGGAGGGATCCTTTCCCTGCGTGATCGGGAAAAATTTCCCGGTTTCCCGTCGCATCCCAAGAGGAGGCGCTCTCCACAGGAAAGGCGAGAGGAATTCCAGGGTCGTGACACCATTGCCAGAGTCCCACAGATGTCTCCGTGCATTCAAGGGAAACCTGTTTTCCCTACACTGCCTCGGCTTTCAAGCCGAGGATCGACTCACACCACGGTAGCACGTGGGACAGCCCTGTGGGAAGCCTCGTGGAAAGCCTTGGGAACCTCGTGGGAAAGCCTCGAGTGAAAGCCACAGATCCCTTGATCCACGCGAAGGGAAGCGTGACACTGCTCCTACAGCTCGGCAGGAAAGCCCAAGTGCATGCCCCACTGGAGGACTGACTCCCCTGGGGAGACTCTAGAAGTACCCCAGATCCATGTCAGCACTGGAGAGGAATCCTCAGATTCCGGCAACGGACTCCACACAAGGACTTAGGCCCCGGCATCAACGGGAGAGGAATCCTAAGAGGCCCCCGAGCAACTCGCATGGGACTGGCCTCCCTGAGGCCACCAGAGCGGGTCCTGTGGTCCGTCCTTGGAGCAC
>NW_017202851.1:0-6232 GCF_001704415.2 Capra hircus
GAAAAGTCGACGCAGTGCATGGAAAACAGGTTTTCCTGGAATCGACAGAGACATCTGGGGGACTCTGGGAATTGGTGGCATGACCCTGGAGTTCTCTCGCCTTTCCTGTGGAGAGAGCCTCCTCTTGGAATGCGACGGAGGGCCGGAATCTTTCCCGACCACGCAGGGAAAGGATCCCTCCTCTATAGCTAGGAGGGCGGAAACGGGGCTCCTCTGGATGTGGGGGACTCTCGTGCTTCGTCTCGAGTGGAGACGGGTATGTCGGGGAACTTCTTGAGTTGCAGCAAGGGTGTGAAGGACCCTTGGAAGTTCCAGAGGTTAGGTGTGACTAGCCTCGAGACGCCTCAGCGGAAATGGGCCTCATCTCGCCTGGAGGGGAGAACCTCCTGGATTTTCTCGAGTTGCGGCAGGTGCTCTCGACTTACGACGGGACCTCAGGGACCCGCTCTGGAGGCCTCTGGAAATGCCAGTCCCCATGGAGTTGCTCGGGGCCTCTCGGGATTCCTCTCCCGTCGATGCCGGGCCTAAGACCTTGTGTGGAGTCGGTGCCGGAACCTGAGGATTCCTCTCCAGTGCTGACAAGGATCTTGGGGAACTTCTGGAGTCTCCCAGGTGGAGTCAGTCCTCGTCTCGAGTGGGGGCATGCACGTGCGCTTTCCTCCGAGCTGTAGCAGCAGTGTCACGCTTCCCTTCGCGTGGATCAAGGGATCTGTGGCTTTCCCTCGAGGCTTTCCCACGAGGCTTTCCCACAGGGCTGTCCCACGTGGCCAACGTTGTGTGAGTCGATCCTCTGCTTGAAAGTCGAAACAGTGCAGGGAAAACAGGTTTCCCTGGAATGGACTGAGACATCTGGGGGACTCTGGGAATGGTGGCACGACCCTGGAGTTCCTCTCGCCTTTCCTGTGAGAGTGCCTCCTCTTTGAGATGCGACAGGAACGCCGGAATTCTTTCCCGACCACGCAGGGAAAGGATCCCTCCTCTCGAGCTAGGAGGCGGAAACGGGGCTCCTCTGGATGTGGGCGGGACTCTCATGCTTCTCTCGAGTGGAGACGGGTATGTCGGGGAACTTCTTGAGTTGCAGCAAGGGTGTGAAGGACCCTTTGGAAGTTCCAGAGGTTAGGTGTGATTAGCCTCGAGATGCCTCAGCGGAAATGGGCCTCATCTCGCCTGGAGGGGAGAACCTCCTGGATTTTCTCGAGTTGCGGCAGGTGCTCTCGACTTACGACGGGGACCTCAGGGACCGCTCTGGTGGCCTCAGGAAAGGCCAGTCCCCATGCGAGTTGGCTAGGGGGCCCTTCGGGATTCCCTCTCCCGTCGATGCCGGGGCCTAAGACCTTGTGTGGAGACGGTGCCGGAACCTGAGGATTCCTCTCCAGTGCTGACATGGATCTTGGGGTACTTCTGGAGTCTCCCCGGGATCAGTCCTCGTCTCGAGTTAGGCATGCACGTGCGCTTTTCTCCCGAGCTGTAGCAGCAGTGTCATGCTTCCCTTCGCGTGGATCAAGGAATCTGTGGCTTTTCTCGAGGTTTGCAGGAGGCTTTCCCACGAGGCTTTCCCACAGGGCTGTCCCACGTGCCACCGTGGTGTGAGTCGATCCTCGGCTTGAAAGTCGAGGCAGTGCAGGGAAAACAGGTTTCCCTGGAATGGACTGAGACATCTGGGGGACTCTGGAATGGTGGCACGACCCTGGAGTTCCTCTCGCCTTCCTGTGGAGAGTGCCTCCTCTTGAGATGCGAGGAAACGCCGGGAATTCTTTCCCGAACACGCAGGGAAAGGATCCCTCCTCTCGAGCTAGGAGGCGGAAACGGGGCTCCTCTGGATGTGGGCGGGGACTCTCGTGCTTCCTCTCGAGTGGAGACGGGTATGTCGGGGAACTTCTTGAGTTGCAGCAAGGGTGTGAAGGACCCTTTGGAAGTTCCAGAGGTTAGGTGTGATTAGCCTCGAGAGCCTCAGCGGAAATGGGCCTCATCTCGCCTGGAGGGGAGAACCTCCTGGATTTTCTCGAGTTGCGGCAGGTGCTCTCGACTTACGACGGGGACCTCAGGGACCCTGACTCTGGTGGCCTCAGGAAAGGCCAGTCCCCATGGCGAGTTGCTTCGGGGGCCTCTCGGGATTCCTCTCCCGTCGAATGCCGGGCCTAAGACCTTGTGTGGAGTCGGTGCCGGAACCTGAGGATTCCTCTCCAGTGTCTGACATGGATCTTGGGGTACTTCTGGAGTCTCCCCAGGGGAGTCAGTCCTCGTCTCGAGTGGGGGCATGCACGTGCGCTTTCCTCCCGAGCTGTAGCAGCAGTGTCACGCTTCCCTTCGCGTGGATCAAGGGATCTGTGGCTTTCCCTCGAGGCTTTCCCACGATGGCTTTCCCACGAAGCTTTCCCACAAGGGCTGCCCACGTGCCACCGTGTTGTGAGTCGATCCTCGGCTTGAAAGTCGAGGCAGTGCAGGGAAAACAGGTTTCCCTGGAATGGACTGAGACATCTGGGGGACTCTGGGAATGGTGGCACGACCTGGAGTTCCTCTCGCCTTTCCTGTGGAGAGTGCCTCCTCTTGAGATGCGACGGAAATGCCGGGAATTCTTTCCCGACCACGCAGGGGAAGGATCCCTCCTCTCGAGCTAGGAGGCGGAAACGGGGCTCCTCTGGATGAGGGCGGGACTCTCGTGATTCCTCTCGAGTGGAGACGGGTATGTCGGGGAAATTCTTGAGTTGCAGCAAGGGTGTGAAAGACCCTTTGTAAGTTCCAGACGTTAGGTGTGATTAGCCTCGAGATGCCTCTGGGGAAATGGGCCTCATCTCGCCTGGAGGGAGAACCTCCTGGATTTTCTCGAGTTGTGGCAGGTGCTCTCGACTTACGACGGGGACCTCACGGACCCGCTCTGGTGGCCTCAGGAAAGGCCAGTCCCCAAGCGAGTTGCTCGGGGGCCTCTCGGGATTCCTCTCCCGTCGATGCCGGGGCCTAAGACCTTGTGTGGAGTAGGTGCCGGAACCTGAGGATTCCTCTCCAGTGCTGACATGGATCTTGGGGTACGTCTGGAGTCGCCCCAGAGGAGTCAGTCCTCGTCTACGAGTGGGGGCATGCACGTACGCTTTCCTCCCGAGATGTAGCAGCAGTGTCATGCTTCCCTTCGCGTGGATCAAGGGATCTGCAACTTTCCCTCGAGGCTTTCCCACGAGGCTTTCCCTCGAGGCTTTCCCACAGGGCTGTCCCACGTTGCCACCGTGGTGTGAGTCGATCCTCGGCTTGAAAGTCGAGGACAGTGCAGGGAAAACAGGTTTCCCTGGAATGGACTGAGACATCTGGGGACTCTGGAATGGTGGTCACGACCCTGGAGTTCCTCTCGCCTTTCCTGTGGAGAGTGCCTCCTCTTGAGATGCGACGGGAACGCCGGGAATTCTTTCCCGACCACGCAGGGAAATATCCCTCCTCTCGAGCTATGAGGCGGAAACGGGGCTCCTCTGGATGAGGGCGGGACTCTCGTGCTTCCTCTCCAGTGGAGACGGGTATGTTGGGGAACTTCTTGAGTTGCAGCAAGGGTGTGAAGGACCCTTTGGAAAGTCAAGAGGTTAGGTGTGATTAGCCTCGAGATGCCTCAGCGGAAATGGGCCTAAAATCGCCTGGAAGGGAGAACCTCCTGGATTTTCTCGAGGTGCGGCAGGTGCTCTCGACTTACAATGGGGACCTCAGGGACCCGCTCTGGTGGACCTCAGGAAAGGCCAGTCCCCATGCGCCTTGCTCGGGGGCCTCTCGGCATTCCTCTCCCGTCGATGCCGGGGCCTGAGATCTTATGTGGAGTCGGTGCCGGAACCTGAAGATTCCTCTCCAGTGCTGACATGGATCTTGGGGTACTTCTGGAGTCTCCCCAGGGGAGTCAGTCCTCGGCTCGAGTGGGTGCATGCACCTGTGCTTTCCTCCCGAGCTGTAGCAGCAGTGTCACGCTTCCCTTCGAGTGGATCAAAGGATCTGTGGCTTTCCCTCGAGGCTTTCCCATGAGGCTTTCCCACAAGGCTGTCCCACGTGCCACCGTGCTGTGAATCGGCCCTCGGCTTGAAAGTCGAGGCAGTGCAGGGAAAACAGGTATCCCTGGAATGGACTGAGACATCTGGGGGACTCTGGGAATGGTGGCACGACCCTGGAGTTCCTCTCGCCTTTCCTGTGTAGAGAGCCTCCTCTTGAGATGCGACGGGAATGCCGGGAATTCTTTCCCGACCACGCAGGGAAAGGATCCCTCCTCTCGAGCTATGGAGGCGGGAAACGGGGCTCCTCTGGATGTGGGCGGGACTCTCATACTTCCTCTCGAGTGGAGACGGGTATATCGGGGAACTTGTTGAGTTACAGCAAGGGTGTGAAGGACCCTTTGGAAGTTCCAGAGGTTAGGTGTGATTAGCCTCGCGGCGCCTCAGCGGAAATGGGCCTCATCTCGCCTGGAGGGGCGAAACTCCTGGATTTTCTCGAGTTGCGGCAGGTGCTCTCGACTTACGACGGGGACATCCAGGGACCCGCTCTGGTGGCCTCAGGAAAGGCCAGTCCCCATGCGAGTAATTCGGGGGCCTCTAGGGCCTCCTCTCCCGTCGATGCCGGGGCCTAAGACCCTGTGTAGAGTCGGTGCCGGAACCTGAGCATTCCTCTCCAGTGCTGACATGGATTTTGGGGTACTTTTGGAGTCTCCCTAGGGGAGTCAGTCCTCGTCTCGTTTGGGGGCATGCAAGTGCGCTTTCCTCCCGAGATGGGGCAGCAGTGTCATGTTTCCCGTCGAGTGGATCAAGGAATCAGTGGCTTTTCCTCGAGTCTTTTCCACAAGGCTTTCCCACGAGGCTTTTCCACAGGGCTGTCCCACGTGCCAACGTGGTGTGAGTCGATCCTCGGCTTGAAATTCGAGGCAGTGCAGGGAATACAGGTTTCCCTGGAATGGACTGAGACCTCTGGGGGACTATCAGATTGGTGGCACACCCTGGAGTTCCGCTCGCCTTTCCTGTGGAGATGGGCCTCCTCTTGAGATGCGACGGGAACGCCGGGAATTCTTTCCCGAGAACACAGGGAAAGGATCCCTCCTCTCGAGCTAGGAGGCGGAAACGGGGCTCCTCTAGATGTGGGCGGGAATCTCGTGCTTCCTCTCGAGTGGAGACGGGTATGTCAGGGAACTTCTTGAGTTGCAGCAAGGGTGTGAAGGACCCTTTGGAAGTTCCATAGGTTAGGTGTGATTAGCCTCGAGACGCCTCTGGAAATGGGCCTCATCTCGCCTGGAGGGGAGTACTTCCTGAATTTTCTCGAGTTGTGGCAGGCGCTCTCGACTTACGACGGGGACCTCAGGACCCGCTCTGGTGGCCTCAGGAAAGGCCAGTCCACATGCGAGTTGATTGGGGGCCTCTTGGGATTCCTCTCTCGTCGATGCCAGGGCCTAAGATCTTGTATGGAGTCCGTGCCGGAACCTGAGCATTCCTCTCCAGTGCAGACATGGATCCTGGGGTACTTCTGGAGTCTCCCCAGGGGAGTCAGTCCTCGTCTCGAGCGGGGGCATGCACGTGCGCTTTCCTCCCGAGCTGTAGCACAAGTGTCACGCTTCCCTTCGCGTGGATCAAGAGATCTGTGGCTTTCCCTTGAGGCTTTCCCACGAGGCTTTCCCACGAGGCTTTCTCACAGGGCTGTCCCACGATGCCACCGTGGTGTGAGTCTATCCTCGGCTTTAAAGTCGAGGACCAGTGCAGGGAAAACAGGATTCCCTGGAATGGGACTGAGACATCTGGGGGACTCTGGGAATGGTGTCACGACCCTGGAGTTCCTCTCGCCTTTCCTGTGGAGAGCGTCTCCTCTTGTGATGCGACGGGAACGCCGGGAATTCTTTCCCGAACACGCAGGGAAAGGATCCTCCTCTCGAGCTAGGAGGCGGAAACGGGGCTCCTCTGGATGTGGGCAGAACTCTCCTCCTTCCTCTCGAGTGGAGACGGGTATGTCGGGAAACTTCCTGAGTTGCAGCAAGGGTGCGAAGGACCTTTTGGAAGCTCCAGAGGTTAGGTGTGATTAGCCTCGAGACGCCTCAGCGGAAATGGGCCTCTTCTCGCCTGGAGGGGAGAACCTCCTGGATTTTCTCGAGTTGCAGCAGGTGCTCTCGACTTACGACGAGGACCTCAGGGACCGCTCTGGTGACCTCAGGAAAGGCCAGTCCCCATGCGAGTTGCTTGGGGGGCCTCTCGGATTCCTCTCCTGTCGATGCCAGGCCTAAGATCTAAGATATGAT
>NW_017202852.1:0-18950 GCF_001704415.2 Capra hircus
TTCCTAAGACCTATTTCTCTTAGTGATGCTGTGTTTGTTTCGCCTTTGTAGAACCTGAGGGTTCCGTCGTAAGTCGAGAGCACCTGCCGCAACTCGAGAAAATCCAGGAGGTTCTCCCCTGCAGGCGAGATGAGGCCCATTTCGCTGAGACGTCTCGAGTCTAATGACACCTCACCTATGGAACTTCCAAAGAGTTCTTCACACCCTTGCTGCAACTCAAAAAGTTCCCCGAAACACCCGTCTCCATTCGATAGGAGGAACGAGAGTCCCGCCCTCATCCAGAGGAGCCCGCGTTTCCGCCTGCTAGCTCGAGAGAAGGGATCCTTTCACTGCGTGGTCGGGAAAGAATTCCTGGCGTTCCCGTCCCATCTCATGAGGAGGCGCTCTCCACAGGAAAGGCGAGAGGAACTCCAGGGTCGTGCCACCATTCCCCGAGTCCCCAGATGTCTCAGTCCATTCCAGGGAAACCTGTTTTCCCTGCACTGCCTCGACTTTCAAGCCGAGGATCGACTCACACCACAGTGGCACGTGCGACAGCCCTGTGGGAAAGACTCGTGTAAATGCCTCGAGGGAAAGCCTTGAGGGAAAACCACAGATCCCTTGATCCACTCGACGGGAAGCATGACACCGCTGCTACAGCTCGGGAGGAAAGCGCACGTGCATGCCCCCACTCGAGACGAGGACTGACTCCCCTGGGGAGACTCCAGAAGTACCCCAAGATCCATGTCAGCACTGGAGAGGAATCCTCAGGTTCCGGCACCGACTCCACACAAGGTCTTAGGCCCCAGCATAGACGGGAGAGGAATCCCAAGAGGCCCCCGAGCAACTCGCTTGGGAACTGGCCTTTCCTGAGGCCAAGAGAGTGGGTCCCTGAGGTCCCCGTCGTAAGTCGCGAGAACCAGCCGCACCTTGAGAAAATCCAGGAGGTTCTCCCCTCCAGACAAGATGAGGCCCATTTCCGCTGAGACGTCTTGAGGCTAATCACACCTAACCTCAGGAACTTCCAAAGGGTCCTTCACACCCTTGCTGCAACTCAAGAATTTCCCCGACATACCCGTCTCCACTCGAGAGGATGCACGAGAGTCCCGCCCACATCCAGAGGAGCCGCGTTTCCGCTCCTAGCTCCAGAGGAGGGATCCTTTCACTGCGTGTTCGGGAAAGAATTCCCATCGTTCCCGGCGCATCTGATGAGGAGGCACTCTCCACAGGAAAGGCGAGAGGAACTCCACGGTCATGACACCATTCCCGGAGTCCCCCAGATATCTCAGTCCATTCCAGGGAAACTTGTTTTCCCTGCACTGCCTCGACTTTCAAGCCGAGGATCGACTCACACCACGGTGGCACGTGTGACAGCCCTGTGGGAAAGTCTCGTGTAAATGCCTCGAGGGAAAGCCTTGAGGGAAAGCCACAGATCCCTTGATCCATTCGACGGGAAGCGTGACATTGCTGCTACAGCTCGGGAGGAAAGCGCACGTGCCTGCTCCCACTTGAGACGAGGACTGACTACCCTGGGGAAACTCCAGAAGTACCCCAAGATCCATGTCAGCACTGGAGAGGAATCCTCAGGTTCCGGCACCGACTCCACACAAGGTCTTAGGCCCCGGCATCGACAGGAGTGGAATCCCAAGAGGCCCCCGAGCAACTCGCTTGGGGAGTGGCCTTTCCTGAGGCCACCAGAGCAGATCCCTGAGGTCCCCGTCGTAAGTCGCGAGAACCTGCCGCAACTTGAGAAAATCCCAGAGGTTCTCCCCTCCAGACAAGATGAGGCCCGTTTCCGCTGAGGCATCTCGAGGCTAATCACACATAACCTCAGGAAGATCCAAAGGGTCCTTCACACCCTTGCTGCAACTCAAGAAGTTCCCCGACATACACGTCTCCACTCGAGAGGAAGCACGAGCATCCTGCCCACAGCCAGAGGAGCCCCATTTCCGCCTCCTAGCTCGAGAGGACGGATCGTTTCCCTCAGTGTTCGGGAAAGAATTCCCGGCGTTCCCTTTGCATCTCAAGAGGAGGCGCTCTCCACAGGAAAGGCGACTAGAACTCCAAGGTCGTGCCACCACTCCCAGAGTCCCCCAGATGTCTCAGTCCATTCCAGGGAAACCTGTTTTCCCTTCACTGCCTCGACTTTCAAGCCGAGGATCGATTCACACCACGGTGGCACATGGGACAGCCCTGTTGGAAAGCCTTGTGGGAAAGCCTCATGGGAAAGCCTCGAGGGAAAGCCACAGATCCCTTGATCCACGTGAAGGGCAGCGTGTCACTGCTGCTACAGCTCGAGAGGAAACCGCACGTGCATGCCCCCACTCGAGACGAGGACTGACTCCCCTGGGGAGACTCCAAGAGTACCCCAAGATCCATATCAGCACTGGACAGGAATCCTCAGGTTTCGGCACCGACTCCACACAAGGTCTTAGGCTCCGGCATCGACGGGAGAGGAATCCCGAGAGGCCCCCGAGCAACTCCATGGGGACAGGCCTTTCCTGAGGCCACCAGAGCGGGTCCCTGAGGTCCCCGTCGCAGTCGAGAGCTCCTGCCGAAACTCGAGAAAATCCTGGAGGTTCTCCCCTCCAGGCGATATGAGGCCCATTTCCGCTGAGGCGTCTCGAGGCTAATCACACCTAACCTCTGGAATTTCCAAAGGGTTTTTCACACCCTTGCTGCAACTCAAGAAGTTCCCCGACATACCCGTATCCACTGGAGAGGAAGCACGAGAGTCCCGCCCACATCCAGAGGAGCCCCGTTTCCGCCTCCTAGCTCGAGAGGATGGATCCTTTCCCTGCGTGGTCGGGAAAGAATTCCCGGCTTCCCATAGCTTCTCAAGAGGAGGTGAACTCCACAGGAAAGCGAGAGGAACTCCAGGGTCGTGCCACCATTCCCAGAGTCCCCCAGATGTCTCAGTCCATTCCAGGGAAACCTGTTTTCCCTGCACTGCCTTCATCTTTCAAGCCAAGTATGGACTCACACCAAGGTGGCACGTGCGACAGCCCTGTGGGAAAGCTCGTGGGAAAGCCTCGTGGGAAAGCCTCGAGGGAAAGCCACAGATCCCTTGATCCATGCGAAGGGAAGCGTGACACTGCTGCTACAGCTCGGGAGGAAAGCGCACGTGCATGCCCCCACTCGACACGAGGACTGACTGCCCTGGGGAGACTCCAGAAGTACCCCAAGATCCATGTCAGCACTGGAGAGGAATCCTCAGGTTCCGGCACCGACTCCACACAATGTCTTTGGCCCCGGCATAGACGGGAGAGGAATCCTGAGAGGCCCCCGAGCAACTCGCATGGGGACTGGCCTTTCCTGAGTCCACCAGTCGGGTCCCTGACGTCCCGGTGGTAAGTCGAGAGCACCGGCCACAACTCGAGAAAATTCAGGAGGTTCTCCCCTCCAGGCTAGATGAGGCCCATTTCCGCTGAGGAGTCTCGAGGCTATCACACCTAACCTCTGGAACTAACAAAGGGTCCTTCACACCCTTGCTGCAACTCAAGAAGTTCCCCGACATACCCGTCTCTACTCGAGAGGAAGCAGGAGAGTCCGCCCACATCCAGAGGAGCCCCGTTTCCTCCTCCTAGCTCGAGATGAGGGATCCTTTACCTGCGTGGTCGGGAAATAATTATCGGCGCGTTCCCGTCGCATCTCAAGAGGAGGCGCTCTCCACAGGAAAGGCGAGAGGAACTCCAGGGTTCCGTGCCACCATTCCCAGAGTCCCCCAGATGTCTCAGTCCTTTCCAGGGAAACCTGTTTTCCCTGCACTGCCTCGACTTTCAAGCCGAAGGATCGACTCACACCACGGTGGCACATGGGACAGCCTGTGGAAAGCTCGTGGAAAGCCTCGGGAAAGCCTCGAGGAAAGCCACAGATCCGTTGATCCACGCGAAGGGAAGCGTGACCCTGCTGCTACAGCTTGGGAGGAAAGCTCACGTGCATGCCCCCACTCGGAGACGAGGATCTGACTCCCCTGGGGAGACTCCAGAAGTACCCCAAGTTCAATGTCAGGCACTGGAGAGGAATGCCTCAGGTTCTTGCACCGACTCCACACAAGGTCTTAGGCCCCGGCATCGACGGGAGAGGAATCATGAGAGGCCCCCGAGCAACTCGAATGGGGACTGGCCTTTCCTAAGACCACCAGAGCGGGTCCCTGAGGTCCCCGTGGTAAGTCGAGAGCACCTGCCGCAACTCGAGAAAATCCAGGAGGTTCTCCCCTCCAGGCGAGATGAGGCCCATTTCCGCTGAGGCGTCTCGAGGCTAATCACACCTAACCTCTGGAACTTCCAAAGGGTCCTTCACACCCTTAGCTGCAACTCAAGAAGTTCCCCGACATACCCGTCTCCACTCAAGAGGAAGCACGAGAGTCCCGCTCACATCCAGAGGAGTCCCGTTTTCTCCTCCTAGCTCGAGAGGAGGGATCTTTTCGCTGCGTGGTCGGGAAAGAATTCCCGGCGTTCCCGTCGCATCTCAAGAGGAGGCGCTCTCCACAGGAAAGGCCGAGAGGAACTCCAGGGTCGTGCCACCATTCCCAGAGTCCCCCAGATGTCTCAGTCCATTCCAGGGAAACCTGTTTTCCCTGCACTGCCTCGACTTTCAAGCCGAGGATCGACTCACACCACTGTGGCACATGGAACAGCCCTCGTGGGAAAGCCTCGTGGAAAGCTCGAGGAAAGCCACAGATCCCTTGATCCACGCGAAGGGAAGCGTGACACTGCTGCTACAGCTCAGGAGGAAAGCGCACGTGCATGCCCCCACTCGAGACGAGGACTGACTCCCCTTGGGATGACTCCAGAAGCACCCCAAGATCCATGTCAGCACTGGAGAGGAATGCTCAGGTTCTGGCACCGACTCCACACAAGGTCTTAGGCCCCGGCATCGGCGGGAGAGGAATCCTGAGAGGCCCCCGAGGCAACTCGCATGGTGACTGGCCTTTCCTAAGGCCACCAGAGCGGGTCCCTGAGGTTCCCCGTCGTAAGTCGAGAGCACCTGCCGCAACTCGAGAAAATCCAGGAGGTTCTCCCCTGCCAGGCGAGATGAGGCCCATTTCCGCTGAGACGTCTCGAGTCTAATGCACACCTAACCTCTGGAACTTCCAAAGAGTTCCTTCACACCCTTGCTGCAACTCAAGAAGTTCCCCGAACATACCCGTCTCCATTCGATAGAGGAAGCACGAGAGTCCCGCCCTCATCCAGAGGAGCCCGCGTTTCCGCCTGCCTAGCTCGAGAGGAAGGGATCCTTTCACCTGCGTGGTCGGGAAAGAATTCCTGGCGTTCCCGTCGCATCTCATGAGGAGGCGCTCTCCACAGGAAAGGCGAGAGGAACTCCAGGGTCGTGCCACCATTCCCAGAGTCCCCCAGATGTCTCAGTCCATTCCAGGGAAACCTGTTTTCCCTGCACTGCCTCGACTTTCAAGCCGAGGATCGACTCACACCACGGTGGCACGTGCGACAGCCCTGTGGGAAAGACTCGTGGTAAATGCCTCGAGGGAAAGCCTTGAGGGAAAGACCACAGATCCCTTGATCCACTCGAACGGGAAGCATGACACTGCTGCTACAGCTCGGGAGGAAAGCGCACGTGCATGCCCCCACTCGAGACGAGGACTGACTCCCCTGGGGAGACTCCAGAAGTACCCCAAGATCCATGTCAGCACTGGAGAGGAATCCTCAGGTTCCGGCACCGACTCCACACAAGGTCTTAGGCCCCAGCATCAGACGGGAGAGGAATCCCAGAGAGGCCCCCGAGCAACTCGCATGGGACTGGCCTTTCCTGAGGCCACCAGAGTGGGTCCCTGAGGTCCCCGTCGTAAGTCGAGAGCACCTGCCGCAACTTGAGAAAATCCAGGAGGTTCTCCCCTCCAGGCGAGATGAGGCCCATTTCCGCTGAGACGTCTCGAGGCTAATCACACCTAACCTCATGGAACTTCCAAAGGGTCCTTCACACCCTTGCTGCAACTCAAGAAGTTCCCCGACATACCCGTCTCCACTCGAGAGGAAGCACGAGAGTCCCGCCCACATCCAGAGGAGCCGCGTTTCCGCCTCCTAGCTCGAGAGGAGGGATCCTTTCACTGCGTGTTCGGGAAAGAATTCCCATGCGTTCCCGTCGCATCTCAAGAGGAGGCGCTCTCCACAGGAAAGGCGAGAGGAACTCCAGGGTCATGCCACCATTCCCAGAGTCCCCCAGATGTCTCAGTCCATTCCAGGGAAACCTGTTTTCCCTGCACTGCCTCGACTTTCAAGCCGAGGATCGACTCACACCACGGTGGCACGTGGGACAGCCCTGTGGGAAAGCTCGTGGAAATGCCTCGTGGGAAAGCCTCGAGGGAAAGCCACAGATCCCTTGATCCACGCGAAGGGAAGCGTGACACTGCTGCTACAGCTCGGGAGGAAAGCGCACGTGCATGCCCCACTCGAGACGAGGACTGACTCCCCTGGGGAGACTCCAGAAGTACCCCAAGATCCATGTCAGCACTGGAGAGGAATCCTCAGGTTCCGGCACCGACTCCACACAAGGTCTTAGGCCCTGGCATCGACAGGGAGAGGAATCCCGAGAGGCCCCCGAGCAACTCGCATGGGGACTGGCCTTTCCTGAGGCCACCAGAGCGGTCCCTGAGGTCCCCGTCGTAAGTCGAGAGCACCTGCCGCAACTCGAGAAAATCCAGGAGGTTCTCCCCTCCAGGCGAGATGAGGCCCATTTCCGCTGAGGCGTCTCGAGGCTAATCACACCTAACCTCTGGAACTTCCAAAGGGTCCTTCACACCCTTGCTGCAACTCAAGAAGTTCCCCGACATACCCGTCTCCACTCGAGAGGAAGCACGAGAGTCCGCCCACATCCAGAGGAGCCCCGTTTCCGCCTCCTAGCTCGAGAGGAGGGATCCTTTCCCTGCGTGTTCGGGAAAGAATTCCCGGCGTTCCCGTCGCATCTCAAGAGGAGGCGCTCTCCACAGGAAAGGCGAGAGGAACTCCAGGGTCGTGCCACCATTCCCAGAGTCCCCCAGATGTCTCAGTCCATTCCAGGGAAACCTGTTTTCCCTGCACTGCCTCGACTTTCAAGCCGAGGATCGACTCACACCACGGTGGCACGTGGGACAGCCCTGTGGAAAGCCTCGTGGGAAAGCCTCTGGGAAAGCCTCGAGGAAAGCCACAGATCCCTTGATCCACGCGAAGGGAAGCGTGACACTGCTGCTACAGCTAGGGAGGAAAGCGCACGTGCATGCCCCCACTCGAGACGAGGACTGACTCCCCTGGGGAGACTCCAGAAGTACCCCAAGATCCATGTCAGCACTGGAGAGGAATCCTCAGGTTCCGGCACCGACTCCACACAAGGTCTTAGGCCCCAGCATCGACGGGAGAGGAATCCCGAGAGGCCCCGGAGCAACTCGCATGGGGACTGGCCTTTCCTGAGGCCACCAGAGCGGGTCCCTGAGGTCCCCGTGGTAAGTCGAGAGCACCTGCCGCAACTCGAGAAAATCCAGGAGGTTCTCCCCTCCAGGCGTAGATGAGGCCCATTTCCGCTGAGGCGTCTCGAGGCTAATCACATCTAACATCTGGAACTTCCAAAGGGTCCTTCACACCCTTGCTGCAACTCAAGAAGTTCCCCGACATACCCGTCTCCACTCGAGAGGAAGCACGAGAGTCCGCCCACATCCAGAGGAGCCCCGTTTCCGCCTCCTAGCTCGAGAGGAGGGATCCTTTCCCTGCGTGGTCGGGAAAGAATTCCCGGCGTTCCCGTCGCATCTCAAGAGCAGGCGCTCTCCACAGGAAAGGCGAGAGGAACTCCAGGGTCGTGCCACCATTCCCAGAGTCCCCCAGATGTCTCAGTCCATTCCAGGGAAACCTGTTTTCCCTGCACTGCCTCGACTTTCAAGCCGAGGATCGACTCACACCACGGTGGCACGTGGGACAGCCCTGTGGGAAAGCCTCGTGGAAAGCCTCGGGGAAAGCCTCGAGGGAAAGCCACAGATCCCTTGATCCACGCGAAGGGAAGCGTGACACTGCTGCTACAGCTTGGGAGGAAAGCGCACGTGCATGCTCCCCACTCGAGACGAGGACTGACTCCACTGGGGAGACTCCAGAAGTACCCCAAGATCCATGTCAGCGACTGGAGAGGAATGCCTCAGGTTCCGGCACCGACTCCACACAAGGTCTTAGGCCCCGGCATCGACAGGGAGAGGAATCCCGAAGAGGCCCCCGAGCAACTCGCAATGGGACTGGCCTTTCCTGAGGACCACCAGAGCGGGTCCCTGAGGTCCCCGTCGTAAGTCGAGAGCACCTGCCGCAACTCGAGAAAATCCAGGAGGTTCTCCCCTCCAGGCGAGATGAGGCCCATTTCCGCTGAGGCGATCTCGAGGCTAATCACACCTAACCTCTGGAACTTCCAAAGGGTCCTTCACACCCTTGCTGCAACTCAAGAAGTTCCCCGACATACCCGTCTCCACTCGAGAGGAAGCACGAGATCCCGCTCACATCCAGAGGAGCCCCATTTCCGCCTCCTAGCTCGAGAGGAGGGATCCTTTCCCTCGTGTTCGGGAAAGAATTCCCGGCGTTCCCGTCGCATCTCAAGAGGAGGCGCTCTCCACAGGAAAGGCGAGAGGAACTCCAGGGTCGTGCCACCATTCCCAGAGTCCCCCAGATGTCTCAGTCCATTCCAGGGAAACCTGTTTTCCCTGCACTGCCTCGACTTTCAAGCCGAGGATCGACTCACACCACGGTGGCACGTGGGACAGCCCTGTTGGGAAAGCCTCGTGGGAAAGCCTCGTGGGAAAGCCTCGAGGGAAAGCCACAGATCCCTTGATCCACGCGAAGGGAAGCGTGATCACTGCTGCTACAGCTCGGGAGGAAAGCGCACGTGCATGCCCCCACTCGAGACGAGGACTGACTCCCCTGGGGAGACTCCAGAAGTACCCCAAGATCCATGTCAGCACTGGAGAGGAATCCTCAGGTTCCGGCACCGACTCCACACAAGGTCTTAGGCCCCGGCATCGACGGGAGAGGAATCCCGAGAGGCCCCCGAGCAACTCGCATGGGGACTGGCCTTTCCTGAGGCCACCAGAGCGGGTCCCTGAGGTCCCCGTCGCTAAGTCGAGAGCTACCTGCCGAACTCGAGAAAATCCAGGAGGTTCTCCCCTCCAGGCGAGATGAGGCCCATTTCCGCTGAGGCGTCTCGAGGCTAATCACACCTAACCTCTGGAACTTCCAAAGGGTCCTTCACACCCTTGCTGCAACTCAAGAAGTTCCCCGACATACCCGTCTCCACTCGAGAGGAAGCACGAGAGTCCCGCCCACATCCAGAGGAGCCCCGTTTCCGCCTCCTAGCTCGAGAGGAGGGATCCTTTCCCTGCGTGGTCGGGAAAGAATTCCCGGCGTTCCCGTTGCATCTCAAGAGGAGGCGCTCTCCACAGGAAAGGCGAGAGGAACTCCAGGGTCGTGCCACCATTCCCAGAGTCCCCCAGATGTCTCAGTCCATTCCAGGGAAACCTGTTTTCCCTGCACTGCCTCGACTTTCAAGCCGAGGATCGACTCACACCACGGTGGCACGTGGGACAGCCCTGTGGGAAAGCCTCGTGGGAAAGCCTCGTGGGAAAGCCTCGTGGGAAAGCCTCGAGCGGAAAGCCACAGATCCCTTGATCCACTCGAAGGGAAGAGCGACACTGCTGCTACAGCTCGGGAGGAAAGCGTAGTTGCATGCCCCCACTCGAGACGAGGACTGACTCCCCTGGGGAGACTCCAGAAGTACCCCAAGATCCATGTCGGCAATGGAGAGGAATCCTCAGGTTCCAGCACCGACTCCGCACAAGGTCTTAGGCCCCGGCATCGACGGGAGAGGAATCCCGAGAGGCCCCCGAGCAACTCGCATGGGGACTGGCCTTTCCTGAGGCCACCAGATCGGGTCCCTGAGGTCCCCGTCGTAAGTCGAGAGCACCTGCCACAACTCGAGAAAATCCAGGAGGTTTTCCCCTCCAGGCGAGATGAGGCTCATTTCCGCTGAGGCGTCTCGAGGCTAATCACATCTAACATCTGGAACTTCCAAAGGGTCCTTCACACCCTTGCTGCAACTCAAATAGTTCCCCGACATACCCGGCTCCACTCAAGAGGAAGCACGAGAGTCCCGCCCACATCCAGAGGAGCCCCGTTTCCGCCTCCTAGCTCGAGAGGAGGGATCCTTTCCCTGCGTGGTCGGTAAAGAATTCCCGGCGTTCCCGTCGCATCTCAAGAGGAGGCGCTCTCCACAGGAAAGGCGAGAGGAACTCCAGGGTCGTGCCACCATTCCCAGAGTCCCCCAGATATCTCAGTCCATTCCAGGGAAACCTGTTTCCCCTGCACTGCCTCGACTTTCAAGCCGAGGATCGACTCACACCACGGTGGCACGTGGGACAGCCCTGTGGGAAAGCCTCGTGGGAAAGCCTCGTGGGAAAGCCTCGAGGGAAAGCCACAGATCCCTTGATCCACTCGAAGGGAAGCGTGACACTGCTGCTACAGCTTGGGAGGAAAGGGCACGTGCATGACCCCACTCGAGACGAGGACTGACTCCCCTGGGAAGACTCCAGAAGTACCCCAAGAACCATGTCAGCACTGGAGAGGAATCCTCAGGTTCTGGCACCGACTCCACACAAGGTCATATGCTCCGGCATCGAGGGGAGAGGAATCCCGAGAGGCCCCCGTGCAACTCCATGGTGACTGGCCTTTCCTGAGGCCACCAGAGCGGGTCCCTGAGGTCCCCGTCGTAAGTCGAGAGCACCTGCCGTACCTCGAGAAAATCCTGGAAGTTCTCCCCTCCGGGCGAGATGAGGCCTATTTCCGCTAATGCGTCACCAGGCTAATCACACCTAACCTCTGGAACTCCCAAAGGGTCCTAAACACTTTTGCTGCAACTTAAGAAGTTCCCCGACATACCCGTCTCCACTCGAGAGGAAGCACGAGAGTCCCGCCCACATCCAGAGGAGCCCCGTTTCCATCTCATAGCTCGAGAGGAGGGATACTTTCCCTGCGTGTTCGGGAAAGAATTTCCGGCGTTCCCGTCGCATCTCAAGAGGAGGCGCTCTCCACAGGAAAGGCGAGAGGAACTCCAGGTTCATGCCACCATTCCCACAGTCCCCCAAATGTCTCAGTCTATTCCAGGGAAACCTGTTTTCCCTGCACTGCCTCGACTTTCAAGCCGAGGATCGACTCACACGAGGGTGGTACGTGGGACAGCCCTGTGGGAAAGCCTCGTGGGAAAGCCTCATGGGAAAGCCTCGAGCGAAAGTCACAGATCGCTTGATCCACGTGAAGGGAAGCGTGACACTGCTGCTACAGCTCGGGAGGAAATCGCCCGTGACGCCCCCACTCGAGACGAGGACTGACTCCCCTGGGGAGACTCTAGAAGTACCCCAAGATCCATGTCGGCACTGGAGAGGAAACCTCAGGTTCGGGCACTGACTCCACACAAGGTCTTAGGACCCAGCATCGACGGGAGTGGAATCCCGAGAGGCCTCGAGCAATTTGCATGGGGACTGGCCTTTCCTGAGGCCACCAGAGCGGGACTCTGAGCTCCCCGTCGTAAGTCGAGAGCACCTGCCGCAACTCGAGAAAATCCAGGAGGTTCTCCCCTCCAGGCGAGATGAGGCGCATTTGTGCTGAGGCGTCTCAGGGTAATCAGACCTAACCTCTGCAACATCCAAGGGGTCCTTCACAACCTTGCTGCAACTCAAGAACTTGCCCGACATACCCGTCTCCACTCGAGAGGAAGCACGAGAGTCCCGCCCACATCCAGAGGAGCCCCGTTTCCGCCTCCTAGCTCGAGAGGAGGGATCCTTTCCCTGCGTGTTCGGGAAAGAATTCCCGGCGTTCCCGTTGCATCTCAAGAGGAGGCACTCTCCACAGGAAAGGCAAGAGGAAATCCAGGGTCGTGCCACCATTCCCAGAGTCCACCAGATATCTCAGTCCATTCCAGGGAAACCTGTTTTCCCTGCACTGCCTCGACTTTCAAGCCGGGATCGACTCACACCACGGTGGCACGTGGGACAGCCCTGTGGAAAAGCCTCGTGGAAAGCCTCGTGGGATAGCCTCGAGGGAAAGACACAGATCCCTTGATCGACCTGAAGGGAAGCATGACACTGCTGCTACAGCTCGGAAGGAAAGCGCACGTGCATGCCCCCACTCAAGACGAGGACTGACTCCCGTGGGGAGACTCCAGAAGTACCCCAAGATCCATGTCAGCAATGGTGAGTAACCCTCAGCTTCCGGGACTACCTCCACACAAGGTCTTAGGCCCCAGCATCAACGGGAGAGGAATCCCGAGAGGCCCCGAGCAACTCGCATGGGGACTGGCCTTTCCTGAGGCCACCAGAGCGGGTCCCTGAGGTCCCCGTCGTAAGACGAGAGCACATGCCGCAACTCGAGAAAATCCAGGAGGTGCTCCCCTCCAGGCGAGATGAGGCCCATTTCCGCATGAGGCGTCTCGAGGTTAATCACATCTAACCTCTGGAACTTCCAAAGGGTCCTTCACACCCTTGCTGCAACTCAAGAAGTTCCCCGACATAACCGTTTCCACTCGAGAGGAAGGACGAGAGTCCCGCCCACATCCAGAGGAGCCCCTTTTCCGCCTCCTAGCTCGAGAGGAGGGATCCTTTCCCTGCGTGGTCGGGAAAGAATTCCCGGCGTTCCCGTCGCATCTCAAGATGAGGCGCTCTCCACAGGAAAGGCGAGAGGAACTACAGGGTCGTGCCACCATTCCCAGAGTCCCCCAGATGTCTCAGTCCATTCCACGAAACCTGTTTTCCCTGCATTGCCTCGACTTTCAAGCCGAGGATCGACGCACACCACGGTGGCACGTGGGACAGACATGTGGGAAAGACTCGTGGGAAAGCCTCGTGGGAAAGCCTCGAGGGAAAGCCACAGATTCCTTGATCCACGCGAAGGGAAGCGTGACACTGCTGCTACCGCTCGGGAGGAAACGGCACGTGCATGCCGCCACTCGAGACGAGGACTGACTCCTCTGGGGAGACTCCAGAAGTACTCCAAGATCCATGTCAGCACTGGAGAGGAATCCTCAGGTTCCGGCACCGACTCCACACAAGGTCTTAGGCCCCAGCATCGAGGGGAGAGGAATCCTGAGAGGCCCCGAGCAACTCGCATGGGGACTGGCCTTTCCTGAGGCCACCAGAGCGGTTCCCTGAGGTCCCCTTCGTAAGTCGAGAGCACCTGCCTCAACTCGGGAAAATCCAGGAGGTTCTCCCCTCCAGGCGAGATGAGGCCCATTTCCGCTGAGGCGTCTCGAGGCTAATCACACCTAACCTCTGGAACTTCCAAACGGACCTTCACACCCTTGCTGCAACTCAAGAAGTTCCCCGACATACCCGTCTCCACTCGAGAGGAAGCACGAGAGTCCCGCCCATATCCAGAGGAGCCCCGTTTCCGCCTCCTAGCTCGAGAGGAGGGATCCTTTCACTGTGCGGTCGCGAAAGAATTCCCGGCATTCCCGTCGCATCTCAAGAGGAGGCACTCTCCACAGGAAAGGTGAGAGGAACTCCAGGGTCATGCCAACATTCCCAGAGTCCCCCAGATGTCTCAGTCCATTCCAGGGAAACCTGTTTTCCCTGCACTGCCTCGACTTTCAAGCCGAGGATCGACTCACACCACGGTGGCACGTGGGACAACCCTGTGGGAAAGCCTCGTGGGAAATCCTCTTGGGAAAGCCTCAAGCGAAAGCCACAGATCCCTTGATCCACGCCTATGGAAGCGTGACAAGGCTGTTACAGATAGGGAGGAAAGCGCACGTGCATGCCCCCACTCGAGACGAGGACTGACTCCCCTGGGGAGACTCCAGAAGTACCCCAAGTTCTATGTCGGCACTGGAGGGGAATCCTCAGGTTCCGGCACCGACTCCACACAAGGTCTTAGGCCCCAGCATCGAGGGGAGAGGAATCCCGAGAGGCCCCCGAGCAACTCGCATGGGGACTGGCCTTTCCTGAGGCCACCAGAGCGGGTCCCTGAGGTACCCGTTGTAAGTCGAGAGCACCTGCCGCAACTCGAGAAATCCAGGAGGTTCTCCCCTCCAGGCGAGATGAGGCCCATTTCCGCTCAGGCGTCTCGAGGCTAATCACATCTAACCTCTGGAACTTCCAAAGGGTCCTTCACACCCTTGCTGCAACTCAAGAAGTTCCCCGACATACCCGTCTCCAGTCCAGAGGAAGCACCAGAGTCCGGACCACATCCAGTGGAGCCTCGTTTCCGCCTCCTACCTCGAGAGGAGGGATCCTTTCCCTGCGTTGTCGGGAAAGGATTCCCGGCGTTCACGTCGCACCTCAAGAGTAGGCGCTCTCCACAGGAAAGGCGAGAGGAACTCCAGGGTCGTGCCACCATTCCCAGAGTCCCCCAGATGTCTCAGTCCATTCCAGGGAAACCTGTTTTCCCTGCACTGCCTCGACTTTCAAGCCGAGGATCGTCTCACACCACGGAGGCAAGTGGGACAGCCATGTGGGAAAGCCTCGTGGGAAAGCCTCGTGGGAAAGCCTCGAGGGAAAGGCACAGGTCCCTTGATCCACGCGAAGGGAAGCGTGACACTGCTGGTACATCTCGGGAGGAAATCACACGTGCATGCCCCCACTCGAGACGTGGACTGACTCCCCTGGGGAGACTCCAGAAGTACCCCAAGATCCATGTCAGCACTGGAGAGGAATGCTCAGGTTCCGACATCTACTCCACACAAGATCTTAGGCCCCGGCATCGACGGGAGAGGAATCCTGAGAGGCCCCCGAGCAACTCGCATGGGTACTGGCCTTTCCTGAGGCCACCAGAGTGGGTCCCTGAGGTCCCCGTCGTAAGTCGAGAGCACCTGCCGCAACTCGAGAAGATCCAGGAGGTTCTCCCCTCCGGGCGAGGTGAGGCCCAATTCCGCTGAGGCGTCTCGAGGCTAATCACACCTAACCTCTGGAACTTCCAAAGGGTCCTTCACACCCTTGCCGCAACTCAAGAAGTTCCCCGACATACCCGTCTCCACTCGAGAGGAAGCACGAGATTTCCTACCACATCCAGAGGAGCCCCGTTTCTGCCTCCTGCCTCGAGAGGAGGGATCCTTTCCCTGCGTGGTCGGGAAAGAATTCCCGGCGTTCCCGTCCCATCTCAAGAGGAGGCGCTAACCACAGGAAAGGCAAGAGGAACTCCAGGGTCGTGCCACCATTCCCAGAGTCCCCAAGATGTCTCAGTCCATTCCAGGGAAACCTGTTTTCCCTGCACTGCCTCGACGTTCAAGCCGAGGATCGACTCACACCACGGTGGCACGTGGGACAGCCATGTGGGAAAGCCTCGTGGGAAATCCTCGTGGGAAAGCCTCAAGCGAAAGCCACAGATCCCTTGATCCACGCCTATGGAAGCGTGAACAAGGCTGTTACAGCTAGGGAGGAAAGCGCACGTGCATGCCCCCACTCGAGACGAGGACTGACTCCCCTGGGGAGACTCCAGACGTACCCCCAGATCCATGTCAGCACTGGAGAGGAATACTCAGGTTTCGGCACCAACTCCACACAAGATCTTAGGCCCCAGCATCGACGGGAGAGGAATCCCGAGAGGACCCCGAGCAACTCGCAAGGGGACTGGCCTTTCCTGAGGCCACCAGAGCGGGTCCCTGAAGTCCCAGTCGTAAGTAGAGAGCACCTGCCGCAATTCGAGGAAATCCAGGAGGTTCTCCCCTCCAGGCGTGATGAGGCCCATTTCCACTGAGGCGTCTCGAGGCTGATCACACCTAATATCTGGAACTCCCAAAGGGTCCTTCACACCCTTGCTGCAACTCAAGAAGTTCCCTGACATACCCGTCTCCACTCGAGAGGAAGCACGAGAGTTCCTCCAACATCCAGAGGAGCCCCGTTTCCGCCTCTTAGCTCGAGAGGAGGGATCTTTTCCCTGTGTGGTCGGGAAAGAATTCCAGGCGTTCCCGTCGCATCCAAGAGGAGGCGCTCTCCACAGGAAAGGCGAGAGGAACTCCAGGGTCGTGCCACCATTACCAGAGTCCCCCAGATGACTCAGTCCATTCCAGGGAAACCTGTTTTCCTTGCACTGCCTCCACTTTCAAGCCGAGGATCGACTCACACCACGTTGGCACGTGGGACACCCCTGTGGGAAAGCCTCGTGGGAAAGACTCGTGGGAAAGCCTCGAGGGAAAGGCACAGATCCCTTGATCCACGCGAAGGGAAGCGTGACACTGCTGCTACATCTCGGAAGGAAAGAGCACGTGCATGCCCCCACTCGAGACGAGGACTGACTCCCCTGGGGAGACTCCAGAAGTACCCCAAGATTCATGTCAGCACTGGGAGAGGAATCCTCAGGTTCCGGCAACGACTCCACACAAGGTCTTAGGCCCAGCATCGAGGGGAGAGGAATCCCAAGAGGCCCCCGAGCAACTCGCATGGGGACTGGCCTTTCCTGAGGCCACCAGAGCGGGTCCCTGAGGTCCCCGTCGTAAGTCAGAGCACCTGCCGCAACTCGAGAAATCCAGGAGGTTCTCCCCTCCAGGCGAGATGAGGCCCATTTCCGCTGAGGTGTCTTGAGGTTAATCACATCCTAACCTCTGGAACTTCCAAAGGGTCCTTCACACCCTTGCTGCAACTCAAGAAGTTCCCCGACATACCCCGTCTCCACTCGAGAGGAAGCACCAGAGTCCCGCCTACATCCAGAGGAGCCCCGTTTCCGCCTCCTAGCTCGAGAGGAGGGATCCTTTCCCTGCAATGTCGGGAAAGGATGCCCGGCGTTCACGTCGCATCTCAAGAGGAGGCGCTCTCCACAGGAAAGGCGAGAGGAACTCCAGGGTCGTGCCACCATTCCCAGAGTCCCCCAGATGTCTCAGTCCATTCCAGGGAAACCTTTTTTCCCTGCACTGCCTCGACTTTCAAGACGAGGATCGTCTCACACCACGGTGGCACGTGGGACAGCCATGTGGGAAAGCCTCGTGGGAAAGCCTCGAGGGAAAGACACAGATCCCTTGATCCATGCGAAGGGAAGCGCGACACTGTTGCTACAGCTCGGGAGGAAAGCGCACGTGCATGCCCCCCTGCGAGACTAGGACAGACTCCCCTGGGGAGACTCCAGAAGTACCCCAAGATCCATGTCAGCACTGGAGAGGAATCCTCAGGTTCCGGCACCCACTCCACAACAAGATCTTAGGCCCCGGCATCGACGGGAGAGGAATCCTGAGAGGCCCCCGAGCAACTCGCATGGGTACTGGCCTTTCCTGAGGCCACCAGAGTGGGTCCCTGAGGTCCCCGTCGTAAGTCGAGAGCACCTGCCGCAACTCGAGAAGATCCAGGAAGGTTCTCCCCTCCAGGCGAGATGAGGCCCCATTTCCAGCTGAGGCGTCTCGAGGCTAATCACACCTAACCTCTGGAACTTCCAAAGCGACCTTCACACCCTTGCTGCAACTCAAGAAGTTCCCCGACATACCCGTCTCCACTCGAGAGGAAGCACGAGAGTCCTGCCCACATCCAGAGGAGCCCCGGTTCCGCCTCCTAGCTCGAGAGGAGGGATCCTTTCACTGTGTGGTCGCGAAAGAATTCCCGGCATTCCCGTCGCATCTCAAGAGGAGGCACTCTCCACAGGAAAGGTGAGAGGAACTCCAGGGTCATGCGACCATTCCCAGAGACCCCCAGATGTCTCAGTCCATTCCAGGGAAACCTGTTTTCCCTGCACTGTCTCGACGTTTGAAGCCGAGGATCGACTCACACCACGGTGGCACGTGGGACAGCCATGTGGGAAAGCCTCGTGGGAATCCTCTTGGGAAAGCCTCAAGCGAAAGCCACAGATCCCTTGATCCACGCCTATGGAAGCGTGACAAAGGCTGTTACAGCTAGGGAGGAAAGCGCACGTGCATGCCCCCACTCGAGCCGAGGACTGACTCCCCTGGGAGACTCCAGAAGTACCCAAGATCCATGTCAGCACTGGCGAGGAATTCTCAGGTTCCTGGCACCGACTCCACACAAGATCTTAGGCCCTGGCATCGACGGGTGACGGAATCCCGAGAGGCCCCCGAGCAACTCACATGGTGACTAGCCTTTCCTGAGGCCACCAGAGCGGGTCCCTGAGGTCCCTGTCGTAAGTCGAGAGCACCTGCCTCAAATCGAGAAAATCCAGGAGGTTCTCCCCTCCAGGCGAGATGAGGCCCATTTCTGCTGAGGCGTCTCCAGGCGAATCACACCTAATCTCTGGAACTACCAAAGGCTCATTCACCACCCTTGCTGCAACTCAAGAAGTTCCCCAACATACCCGTCTGCACTCGAGTTGAAGCACGAGAGTCCCGCCCACGTCGAGATGAGACCCGTTTCCACCTCCTAGCTCGAGAGAAAGGATCCTTTCCCTGCGTGGTCGGGAAAGGAATTCCCGGCGTTCCCGTCGCATCTCAAGAGGAGGCGCTCTGCACAGGAAAGGCAAAAGGCACTCCAGGGTAGTGCCACCATTCCCAGAGTCCCCAGATATTCAGTCCATTCCAGGGAACCCTGTTTCGCTGCACTGCCTCGACTTTCAAGCCGAGGATCGACTCACACCACGGTGGCACGTGGGACAGCTCTGTGGTAAAGCCTCGTTGAAAGCCTCAAGTGAAAGCCACAGATCCCTTGATCCACGCGAGGGGAAGCGTGACACTGCTGCTACAGCTCGGGAGGAAAGCGCAGGTGCATGGCCCCACTTGAGACGAGGACTGACTCCACTGGGGAGACTCCAGAAGTAGCCCAAAAATCCAGGTCAGCACTGGAGAGGAATCCTCAGGTTCCGGCACCGAATCCACAAAAGGTCTTACGCCCCGGCATCGACGGGAGAGGAATCCCGAGAGGCCGTCCAGCAACTCGCATGGGGACTGGCCTTTCCTGAGGCCACAAGTGCGGGTCCCTAAGGTCCCCGTCGTAAGTCGGAGCACCTGACAACTCGCAGAAAATCCAGAGGTTCTCCCCTCAGGCGAGATGAGGCCATATTCCGCTGAGGCGTCTCGAGGCTAAATCACAACCCTAACCT
>NW_017202853.1:0-6231 GCF_001704415.2 Capra hircus
ATCAACATCTAAAGATGATTTGATTGAATGTTTAAAAAAACCTCACTGTTGTTTTACAGAATTCAGGAATTAAGCTTCTCATATAGCAACTCTAAACCTTCTGCTCCACCCTCTACCCCCTGCTATGCTCTCCATTATAGCAGGTCTCGATCCCCCTCCGGGGCTCCGCCTCCTCCTCCTCCATCTGAGATTGTGTCTCCGCTGCAAAGGCATTGAAAACAAGCACAACGACTTGGGTGAGGTTGTCTTGACTTTTCTTTTGCCTTTCCTGTCTTTGAAAATAACAACCAGCGTTTTTATGAAGCGCTGCCTTTAAACAATTAAAAGAGTTAAAGATTGCTTGCTCACAATACGGTCCTACCGCTCCATTCACTATTGCTATGATAGAAATTTGGGTACTCAAAATCTACCCCCAAATGACTGGAAACAAATAGCTAGGGCCTGTCTTTCGGGGGAGATTATCTACTATGGAAATCTGAATATGCTGAACAGTGTGCTCGTATAGCCGATGTCAATCAGCAACAAGGTATACAAACTTCCTACGAAATGTTGGCTGGTGAAGGTGCTTTCCAGGCTACTAATACTCAACTTAACTTTTTACCTGGTGCATATCCACAAATATCAAATGCGGCTCGACAGGCATGGAAAAAACTTCCTAACTCTAGTATTAAGACAGAAGATCTCTCAAAAGTCCGACAGGGACCTGATGAGCCTTATCAGGACTTCGTGGCACGGCTCTTAGACGCTATAGGTAAGATAATGTCAGATGAAAAGGCTGGGATGGTATTTGCAAAACAATTGGCTTTTGAAAATGCTAATTCTGCCTGTCAAGCTGCTTTACGACCTTATAGAAAAAAGGGAGATCTGTCTGATTTTATTCGCATTTGTGCTGATATTGGACCCTCCTACATGCAAGGCATTGCTATGGCAGCGGCATTACAAGGAAAAAGCATTAAAGAGGTACTTTTTCAGCAACAAGCCAAGAACAAGAAAGGATATCAAAAGTCAGGTAATTCGGGTTGCTTTGTTTGTGGTCAGCCTGGCCATCGGGCTGCAGTATGCCCTCAAAAACGACAAATCCCTGCTAATACTCCTAATTTATGCCACGATGTAAAAAGGGGAAGCATTGGGCCCGGGATTGTCGTTCCAAAACGGATGTTCAAGGTAATCCTTTACCCCCGGTTTCGGGAAACTGGGTGAGGGGCCAGCCCCTGGCCCCAAAACAATGTTATGGGGCAACACTGCAGGTTCCAAAAGAACCATTGCAGACCTCTGTCGAGCCACAAGAGGCAGCGCAGGATTGGACCTCTGTGCCACCTCCTACACAGTATTAACACCCGAGATGGGGGTTCAAACCCTTGCCACAGGAGTGTTTGGGCCTTTACCTCCAGGAACTGCTGGATTGCTTTTAGGGCGCAGCAGTGCGTCTTTAAAAGGAATACTTATTCATCCTGGTGTGATTGACTCTGATTATACAGGAGAGATAAAAATATTAGCCTCCGCTCCTAACAAAATTATTGTGATTAATGCAGGACAACGTATAGCTCAACTTCTTTTAGTTCCATTAGTTATACAAGGAAAAACAATTAACCGAGATCGTCAAGAAAGAGGCTTTGGGTCCTCTGACGCCTATTGGGTGCAAAATGTTACCGAGGAACGACCAGAACTTGAGCTACGCATTGATGGTAAGCTTTTCCGCGGAGTGCTTGATACAGGGGCCGATATTAGCGTTATTTCTGAAAAATACTGGCCTACTAACATGGCCTAAACAAATAGCTATTTCCACTCTTCAGGGTATTGGCCAAACTACCAATCCAGAACAAAGTTCGTCCCTTCTTACTTGGAGGGATAAAGATGGCCATACAGGCCAATTTAAGCCTTATATTCTGCCCATCTTCCAGTTAATCTATGGGGGCGTGATATATTAAGCAAAATGGGTGTTTATTTATATAGTCCTTCACCTACCGTAACAGAATTAATGTTGGATCAGGGCTTACTCCCAAACCAAGGTTTGGGTAAACAACATCAAGGCATCATTTTACCCCTTGATTTAAAATCTAATCAAAGTCGAAAGGGCTTGGGTGTTTTCCCTAGGGACCTCTGATTCTCCTGTGACACATGCCGATCCTATTGATTGGAAATCTGAGGAACCGGTATGGGTCGATCAGTGGCCCCTAACACAAGAGAAACTTTCTGCCGCACAACAGCTGGTGCAGGAACAGCTGAGACTTGGCATATTGAACCTCTACCTCTGCGTGGAATTCCCCAATTTTTGTTATTAAAAAGAAGTCGGGAAAATGGAGATTGCTACAAGACCTTCGTAAGGTAAATGAAACAATGATGCATATGGGAGCCCTACAACCTGGGTTGCCCCACTCCTTCCGCTATACCTGACAAATCCTATATCATTATTATAGATTTAAAAGATTGTTTTTACACTATTCCTCTTGCACCTCAAGATTGTAAAAGATTTGCCTTTAGTTTGCCCTCTGTTAATTTTAAAGAACCTATGCAACGCTATCAATGGAGAGTCCTTCCACAAGGAATGACTAATAGCCCTACGTTATGTCAAAAATTTGTTGCTACAGCATTAGCTCCCGTTCGTCAACGTTTTCCTCAGTTATATTTAGTTCATTATATGGATGATATATTACTAGCTCATGCTGACGAACATCTATTGTATCAAGCTTTTTCTATTCTAAAGAAACACTTGAGTCTTAATGGTCTTGTCATAGCTGATGAAAAAATTCAAACTCATTTTCCCTATAATTATTTGGGTTTCTCCTTATATCCTCGCGTTTATAATACCCAATTAGTAAAATTACAGACTGACCAGTTAAAAACTCTAAATGATTTTCAAAAACTTCTAGGAGACATTAATTGGATACGCCTTATTTAAAACTACCCACTTATACCTTGCAGCCTTTATTTGATATCCTTAAAGGTGACTCTGACCCTGCGTCACCCCGAACACTTCTTCAGAAGGACGATCAGCCTTACAATCAATAGAAGAAGCTATTAGACAACAACAGATTACTTATTGTGATTACCAACGGCCATGGGGTTTGTATATACTTCCTACCCCTCGAGCACCCACAGGAGTTCTTTATCAAGATAAACCTTTGCGATGGATATATCTATCTGCTACTCCAACTAAACATCTGCTCCCTTACTATGAGCTTGTTGCAAAAATTGTAGCAAAAGGACGTCATGAGGCCATCCAATATTTTGGTATAGACCCCTTTTCATTTGTATTCCTTATGCTTTAGAACAACAAGATTGGCTTTTTCAATTTTCAGATAATTGGTCTATAGCTTTTGCAAACTACCCAGGACGGATTACTCATCATTATCCTTCTGATAAATTGTTACAATTTGCTAGCTTTCATGCCTTTATTTTTCCAAAAATAGTTCGCCGACAACCCATTCCTGAAGCGACACTTATATTTACAGATGGATCTTCTAATGGTACTGCAGCTTTAATTATTAACCATCAAACTTATTATGCACATACCAGTTTCTCTTCTGCCAGGTTGTGGAATTATTTGCAGTCCATCAAGCATTGCTAACTGTATCCACTTCCTTCAATTTATTTACAGACAGCTCCTATGTGGTCGGTGCCCTACAGATGATTGAAACTGTTCCAATTATCGGCACAACCTCTCCTAAAGTTCTTAACTTATTTAAATTAATTCAACAGGCCCTCCACCGTCGTCAATACCCGTGTTTCTTTGGCATATTCGTGCGCATTCCACCCTTCCTGGTGCCTTAGTACAAGGCAATCACACTGCGGACGTTCTTACTAAACAAGTGTTTTTTCAATCAGCTATCGATGCAGCCCAAAAATCTCATAACTTACATCATCAAAATAGTCATTCTTTACGGTTACAATTTAAGATTTCCCGCGAAGCTGCACGACAAATCGTAAAATCTTGCTCTACCTGTCCTCAATTCTTTGTTCTCCCTCAATATGGTATTAACCCTCGAGGTTTACGCCCTAATCATCTCTGGCAAACAGATGTCACTCACATCCCTCAATTTGGACGTCTTAAATATGTTCATGTCTCCATCGACACCTTTTCTCATTTTCTCATGGCCTCCCTTCATACTGGAGAATCAACTCGTCATTGTATTCAACATTTGCTCTTTTGCTTCTCTATTTCAGGAATTCCACACACCCTTAAAACAGATAATGGACCCGGTTATACTAGCCGCTCTTTCAACGTTTTTGTCTTTCCTTCCAAATCCATCATAAAACAGGAATTCCTATAACCCACAGGGACAAGGTATTGTGGAACGAGCCCATCAGCGTCTCAAACATCAACTATTAAAACAAAAAAAGGGAATGACTTGTATAGCCCCTCACCGCATAATGCCTTGAATCATGCTCTTTATGTTTTAAATTTTTTAACTCTAGACGCAGAAGGCAATTCAGCAGCCCAACGTTTTTGGGGAGAACAGTCCTCATGCAAAAAACCACTCGTACGATGGAAAGATCCACTTACCAATCTGTGGTATGGGCCAGACCCTGTATTAATATGGGGACGCGGGCATGTTTGTGTTTTTCCACAGGATGCCGAAGCGCCGCGCTGGATCCCGGAGAGGCTGGTACGCGCGGCGGAGGAACTCCCTGACACATCAAATGCACCACATGACACTGAGCGAGCCCACGAGTGAGCTGCCTACCAAAGGCAGATTGAGGCGTTGATGCGATATGCTCAGAATGAGGCTCATGTACAACCTCCGGTGACGCCTACCAATATACTGATCATGTTATTATTATTATTACAGCGGATACAAAACGGGGCGGCTGCGGCTTTTTGGGCATACATTCCCGATCCACCTACGATTCAATCATTAGGAAGAAGTAGTACCTGTCTATGTCAATGATACAAGTCTTTTGGGAGGAAAATCAGATATTCATATTTCTCCCCAGCAAGCTAATATCTCTTTTTATGGTCTTACTACACAATATCCTATGTGCTTTTCTTATCAATCACAACATCCCCACTGTATACAGGTGTCAGCTGATATATCTTATCCTCGAGTGACTATTTCTGGCATTGATGAAAAAACCGGAAAAAGATCTACCGTGACGGAACCGGACCTCTCGACATTCCGTTTTGCGACAAACATCTAAGCATCGGCATAGGAATAGACACTCCTTGGACTTTATGTCGAGCCCGGGTTGCGTCAGTGTACAACATCAACAACGCCGATGCCACCCTTTTATGGGATTGGGCACCTGGGGAACACCTGATTTCCCTGAAAATCGAGGACAGCATCCACCCATTTTCTCTGTAAACACTGCTCAAGTATATCAAACAGAACTGTGGAAACTCTTGGCTGCTTTTGGTCATGGCAATAGTCTATATTTACAATCCAATATTAGTGGGAGTAAATATGGTAATGTAGGAGTTACAGGGTTTTTATATCCCAGAGCTTGTGTCCCTTATCCATTCATGCTGATACAAGGCCATGTGGAAATAACACTGTCATTGAATATTTATCATTTAAATTGTTCTAATTGCATACTTACCAATTGCATAAGAGGTGTTGCTAAAGAGAACAAGTTATAATAGTAAAACAACCTGCTTTTGTAATGTTACCTGTTGAAATAACTAAAGCTTGGTATGACGAGACTGCTTTAGAATTGCTGCAACGCATTAACACGGCTCTTAGCCGCACTGAAAGAAGTGTGAGCCTGATTGTTCTGGGTATAGTATCTTTAATCACCCTTATAGCAAATGCTGTCACCGCTTCTGTATCTTTAGCACAATCCATTCAAGCTGCTCATACTGTAGATTCCTTGTCATATAATGTTACTAAAGTAATGGGAACACAAGAAGATATAGATAGAAAAATAGAAGATAGACTATCAGCTTTATATGATGTGGTTAGAATTCTAGGAGAACAAGTTCAGAGCATTAGTTTCCGCATGAAATCCAATGTCATGCTAATTATAAGTGGATTTGTGTTACAAAAAGGCTTATAATGCATCTGATTTTCCGTGGGATAAGGTGAAAAACATCTACAAGGAATATGGTTTAATACTAATGTGTCTCTAGATCTATTGCAGTTGCATAATGAAATTCTTAATATTGAAAATTCTCCAAAAGCTACTTTGAACATAGCTGATACTGTTGATAATTTTTTACAAAAATTTTATTTTTCTAAACTTCCCTAGCCTTCATTCACTGTGGCGTAGCATAATTGGCTGTGGGCGCGGTCT
>NW_017202854.1:0-6231 GCF_001704415.2 Capra hircus
CTCTTTCCCGATCACTGAGGAAAGGATCCCTCCTCTCGAGCTAGGAGGCGGAAACGGGGCTCTGAATGTGGGCGGGACTCTCGGGTGCTTCCTCTCGAGTGGAGACGGGTATGTTGGGATCTTCATGAGTTGCAGCAAGGATGTGAAGGACCCCTTTGGAAGTTCGAGAGGTTAGGTGTGATTAAATTGAGACACCTCAGTGAAATGGTCCTCATCTCGCCTGGAAGGGAGAACCTCCTATGATTTTCTCAAGTTGCTGCAGGTGCTCTCGACCTACGACGGGGACCTCAGGGACCCGCTCTGGTGGCCTCAGGAAAGGCCAGTCCCATGGGAGTTGCTCAGGGAGACTCACGGGATTCCTCTCCCGACGATGCCGGGGCCTAAGACCTTTGTGGAGTTGGTGCCGTAAAGTGAGGATTCCTCTCCAGTGCTGAAATGGATCTTGGAGTACTTCTGGAGTCTCCCAGGGGAGTCAGTCCTTGTCTCGAGTGGGGGCATGCACGTGCGCTTCCTCCCGAGCTGCAGCAGCACTGTCATGGATTCCCTTCGCGTGGATCAAGGGATCTGTGGCTTTCCTCGAGGCTTTCCCAAAGAGCTGTCCCACGTGCCACCGTGGTGTGAGTGGATCCTCGACCTAAAGTCGAGGGCAGTGTAGGGAAACAGGTTTACCTGGAATGGACTGAGACATCTGGGGGACTCTGGGAATGGTGGCACGACCCTGGAGTTCCTCTCGCCTTTCCTGTGGAGACGCGCCTCCTCTTGAGATGTGACGGGATCGCCGGGAATTCTTTCCCAACCATGCAGGGAAAGGATCCCTCCTCTCGAGCTAGGTGGCGGAAACGGGGTTCCTCTAGATGTGGGCGGACTCTCGTGCTTCCTTTCGAGTGGAGACGGTTATGTCTGCGAACTTCTTTAGTTTTAGCAAGTGTGTGAAGGACCCTTTGGAAGTTCCAGAGTTGGGTGTGATTAGCCTCGAGACGCCTCAGCGGAAATGGGCCTCATCTCGCCTGGAAGGGAGAACCTCCTGGATTTTCTCGAGTTGCGGCAGGTGCTCTTAACTTACGACGGGGACATCAGGAACCGCTCTGGTGGCATCAGGAAAGGCAGGTCCACATACGAGTTGCTCGGGGCCTCTCGGGATTCCTCTCCCCTGATGCCAGGGCCTAAGACCTTGTGTGGAGTCGGTGCCGGAATCTGAGGATTCCTCTCCAGGGCTGACATGGATCTTGGGGTACTTCTGGAGTCTCCCCCAGTGGAGTCAGTCCTCGTCTCGAGTGGGGCGATGCACGTGCGCTTTCCTCCCGAGCTGTATTAGCAGTGTCAAGCTTCCCTTCGCGTGGATCAAGGGATCTGTGGCTTTCCCTCAAGGCTTTCCCACAAGGCTTTCCCACGAGTCTTCCCCAAAGGGCTGTCCCACGTGCCACCGTGGTGTGAGTTGATCCTCGGCTTGAAAGTCGAAGCAGTGCAGGGAAAACAGGTTTCCCTGGAATAAACTGAGAATTCTGGGGACTCTGGAATGGGCCTGATCCTGGAGTTCCTCTCGCCTTCCTCTGGAGAGCGCCTCCTCTTGAGATGCGACGGGAACGCTAGGAATTCTTTCCCGACCACACAGGGAAAGGATCCCTCCTCTCGAGCTTGGAGGCGGAAACGGGGCTCCTCTGGATGTGGGCGGGACTCTCGTGCTTCCCTTGAGTGGAGACGGGTATGTCGGGGAACTTCTTGAGTTGCAGCAAGGCTGTGAAGGACCCTTTGGAAGTTCCAGAGGTTAGGTGTGATTTGCTTCGAGTCGCCTCAGCGGAACTGGCCTCATCTCACCTGGAGGGGACAACCTGCTGGATTTTGTCGACTTGCGGCAGGTGCTCTCCAGTTACGACGGGGACCACAGGACCCCCTCTGGAGGCCTCAGGAAAGGCAGTCCTCATGCGAGTTGCCCGGGAGCCTTTCGGGATTTCTCTCCCGTCGATTCCGGGGCCTAAGACCTTGTGCGGAGTCCGGTGCCGGAATCTGAGGATTCCTCTCCAGTGCTGACATGGATCTTGGGGTACTTCTGGAGTCTCCCCAGGGGAGTGTGTCCTCGTCCCGAGTGGGGGAATGCGACGTGCGCTTTCCTTCCGAGCTGTACAGCAGTGTCACTCTCAGACTTCGCGTAGATCAAGGATCTGTGGCTTTCCCTCGAGGCTTTCCCTCGAGGCTTTCCCACGAAACTTTCCCACAGGCTTTCCCACGTGCCACCGTGGTGTGAGTCGATACTCGGCTTGAAAGTCGAGGCAGTGCATGCAAAACAGGTTTCCCTGGAATGGATGAGACATCTGGGGGACTCTGGGAATGGTGGCACCACCCTGGAGATCCTCTCGCCTTTCCTGTGGAGAGCGCCTCCTCTTGAGATGCGACTGGAACGCCGGGAATTCTTTCCCGACCACAGAGGGAAAGGATCCCTCCTCTTGAGCTATGAGGCGGAAACGGCGTCTCCTCTGTATGTGGACGGGACTCTCGTGCTTTCTCTCGAGTGGAGACGGGTATGTTGGCGAACTTCTTGAGTTGCAGATATGGTGCGAAGGACCCTTTGGAAGTTCCAGAGGTTAGGTGTGATTAGCCTCCAGACGCCTCAGCAGAAATGGGCCTCATCTCGCCTGGAGGGGAGAACTCCTGGATTTTCTCGAGTTGCGGCAGGGTGCTCTCGACTTACGATGGGGACCTCAGGGACCCGCTCTTGGTGGCCTCAGGAAAAGGCCAGTCCCCATGCGAGTTGCTCGGGGGCCTCTCGGGATTTCTCTCCAGTCGAAGCCTGGGCCTAAGACCTTGTGTGGAGTCGGTGCCTGAACCTGAGGATTCCTCTCCAGTGCTGACATGGATCTTGGGGTACTTCTGGAGTCTCCCCAGGGGAGTCAGTCCTCGTCTCGAGAGGGGGCATGCATGTGCAGCTTTCCTCACGAGCTGTAGCAGCTCTGTCATGCTTCGCTTCGCATAGATCAAGGGATCTGTGGCTTTCCCTCGAGGCTTTCCCTCGAGGCTTTCCCACGAGGCTTTCCCACGAGGCTTTCCCACAGGGCTGTCCCACGTTCCACCGTGGTGGTGAGTCGATCCTCGGCTTGAACGTCTAGGCAGTGCAGGGAAAACAGGTTTCCCTGGCAATGGACTGAGACATCTGGGGGACACTGGGAATGGTGGCATGACCTTGATTCCCTATTCGCCTTTCATGTGGAGGGCGCTCCTCTTGAGATGCACGGAACGCCAGGAATTCTTTCCCGACCCTGCAGGGAAAGGATCCCTCCTCTCGAGCTAGGAGGCGGTAACGGGGGCTCCTCTGGATGTGGGCGGGACGCTCGTGCTTCCTCTTGAGTGGAGAAGGGTATGTCCGGGAACTTCTTGAGTTGCAGGAAGGGTGTGAAGGACCCCTTGTAAGTTCCAGAGGTTAGGTGTGATTAGCCTCGAGACCCCTCAGGTGAAATGGGCCTCATCTCGCCAGGAGAGGAGAACCTCCTGGATTTTCTCGAGTTGCAGCAGGTGCCTCTCGACTTACGACGGGGATATCAGGGACCCGCTCTTGTGGCCTCACGAAAGGCCAGTCCCCATGCGAGTTGGCTCATGGGCCTCTCAGGATTCCTCTCCCGTCGATGCCGGGACCTAAGATCTTGTGTGGAGTCTGTGCCAAAACCTGAGGATTCCTCTCCATTGCTGACATGTATCTTGGGGTACTTCTGGAGTCTCCCCAGGGGAGTCAGTCCTCGTCTCGAGTGGCGGCATGCACGTGGCGCTTTCCTCCCGAGCTGTAGCAGCACTGTCACGCTTCCCTTCACGTGGATCAAGGGATCTGTGGCTTTCCCTCGAGACTTTCCCTCGAGGCTTTCCCACGAGGCTTTCCCACGAGGCTTTCCCACATGGCTGTCCCACGTGCCACCGTGGTGTGAGTCGATCCTCGTTTGAAAGTCCAGGCAGTGCAGGGAAAACAGGTTTCCCTGGAATGGACTGAGACATCTGGGGGACTCTGGGAATGGTGGCACGACCCTTGATTCCCTCTCGCCTTTCATGTGGAGAGCGCTGCCTCTTGAGATGCCACGGGAACGCCAGGAATTCTTTCCCTACCCTGCAGGGAAAGGATCCCTCCTCTCGAGCCAAGAGGCGGTAATGGGGCTCCTCTGGATGTGGGCGGGACGCTCGTGCTTCCTCTCGAGTGGAGACGGGTATGTCCGGGAACTTCTTGAGTTGCAGGAAGGGTGTGAAGGACCCTTTGTAAGTTCCAGAGGTTAGGTGTGATTAGCCTTGAGACACCTCAGCGGAAATGGGCCTCATCTCGCCTGGAAGGGAGAACCTCCTGGAGTTTCTCAAGTTGTGGCAGGTGCTCTGGACTTAGGACGGGGAACACAAGGACCCGCTCTGGTGGCCTCAGGAAAGGCCAGTACCCATGCGAGTTGCTCGGGGCCCTCTCGGGATTCCTCTCCCGTCGATACCGGGGCCTAAGACCTTGTGTAGAGTCGGTGCCGGAACCTGAGGATTCCTCTCCAGTGCTGACATGGATCTTGGGGTACTTCTGGAGTCTCCCCAGGGGAGTCAGTCCTCGTCCCGAGTGGGGCATGCACGTGCGCTTTCCTCCCGAGCTGTAGCAGCAGTGTCACGCTTCCCTTCGTGTGGATGAAGGGATCTGTGGCTTTCCCTCTGGGCTTTCCCACGAGGCTTTCCCACAGGGCTGTCCCACGTGCCACCGTGGTGTGAGTCGATCCTCGGCTTGAACGTCCAGGCAGTGCAGGGAAAACAGGTTTCCCTGGAATGGACTGAGACATCTGGGGGACTCTGGAATGGTGGCACGACCCTGGAATTCCTCTTGCCTGTCCCGTGGAGAGCGCCTCCTCTTGAGATGCGACGGGAACGCCGGGAATACTTTCCCGAACACGCAGGGAAAGGATCCCTGCTTGAGCTAGGAGGCGGAAACGGGGCTCCTCTGGATGTGGGCGGGACTCTCGTGCTTCCTCTCGAGTGGAGACGGGTAAGTTGGGGAACTTCTTGAGTTGCAGCAAGGGTGTGAAGGACCCTTTGGAAGTTCGAGAGGTTAGGTGTGATTAGCCTCGAGACGCCTAGGCTGAAATGGGCCTCATCTCACCTGGAGAGCAGAACCTCCAGGATTCTCTTGAGTTGGGACAGGTGCTCTCGACTTATGACGGGGACCTCAGGGACCTGCTCTGGTGGCCACAGGAAAGGCCAGTCCCCATGCGAGTTGCTCGGGGCCTCTCGGGATTCCTCTCCCGTCGATGCCAGTACCTAAGACCTTGTGCGGAGACGGTGCCGCAACCTAAGGATTCCTCTCCAGTGCTGACATGGATCTTGGGGTACTTCTGGAGTCTCCCCATGGGAGTCAGTCCTTGTCTCGAGTGGGGCATGCACGTGCGATTTCCTCCTAAGCTGTATCAGCAGTGTCCCGCTTCCCTTCGCGTGGATCAAGGGATCAGTGGCCTTCCCTCGAGGCTTTCCCACGAGGCTTTCCCACGAAGCTTTCCAACAGGGCTGTCCCACGTGCCACCGTGGTGTGAGTCGATCCTCGGCTTGAAAGTCGAGGCAGTGCAGGAAAAACAGGTTTCCCTGGAATGGACTGAGACATCAGGGGGACTCTGGGAATGGTGGCACGACCCTGGAGTTCCTCTCGCCTTTCCTGTGGAGAGCGCCTCTTCTTGAGATGCAACGGAAGCCTGGAATTCTTTCCCAACCACGCAGGGGAAGGTTCACTCCTCTCGATCTAGGAGGGGGAAACGGGGCTCCCTGGATGTGGTCGAGACTCTCGTGCTTCCTCTCGAGTGGAGACGGGTATGTCGGGGAACTTCTTGAGTTGCAGCAAGGGTGTGAAGGACCCTTTGGAAGTTCCAGAGGTTAGGTGTGATTAGCCTCAAGACGCCTCAGCGGAAATGGGCCTCATCTCGCCTGGAGGGGAGAACCTCCTGGATTTTCTCGAGTTGCGGCCGGTGCTCTCGACTTATGATGGGGACATCAGGGACCCGCTCTGGTGGACTCAGGAAAGGCCAGTCCACATTCGCGTTGCTCAGGGGCCTCTTGGGATTCCTCTCCGTCGATGCCGGGGCCTACGACCTTGTGTGGATTCGGTGCTGGAACTTGAGGATTCCTCTCCAGTACTGACATGGATATTGGGGTACTTCTGGAGTCTCCCAGGGGAGTCAGTCGTAGTCTCGAGTGGGGCATGAAACGTGCGATTTCCTCCCAGAGCTGTAGCAGCAGTGTCCCAGCTCG
>NW_017202855.1:0-6230 GCF_001704415.2 Capra hircus
TTCTGGAGTCTCCCAGGGGTCAGACCTCGTCTCGACTAGGGGCATGCTCGGCGCTTTCCTCCGAGCTGTAGCAGCAGTGTCACGTTCCCTTCGCGTGGATCAGGGATCAAGGATCTGTGTCTTTCCCTCGAGGCTTTCCCACGAAGCTTTCCCACGAGGCTTTCCTCAGGGCTGTCCCACGTGACACCGTGGTGTGAGTCGATCCTCGCGCTTGAAAGTCGAGGCAGTGCAGGGAAAACAGGTTTCCCTGGAATGGACTGAGACTTCTGGGGACTCTGGGAATGGTGGCACGACCCTGGTTTTCCTCTCGCCTTTCCTGTGGGAGCGCCTCCTCTTGAGATGCGACTAGAACGCCGGGAATTCTTTGCCGAACACGCAGGGAAATGATCCCTCCTCTCGAGCTAGGAGGCGGAAACGGGGCTCCTCTGGATGTGGCGGGACTCTCGTGCTCTCTCGAGTGGAGACGGTATGTATGTCGGCAACTTCTTGAGTGCAGCAAAGGTTGTGAAGGACCCTTTGGAAGTTCCAGAGGTTAGGTCTGATTAGCCTCGAGACGCCTCAGCACAAATGGGTCTCATCTCGCCTGGAGGGGAGACCTCCTGGATTTTCTCGAGATGCAGTAGGTGCTGTCGACTTACGACGGAGACCTCAGGGACCCGCTCTGGTGGCCTCATGAAAAGGCCAGTCCCCATGCGAGTTGCTCGGGACACTCAGGATTCCTCTCCCATCGATGCCCGGGCCTAAGATCTTGTGTAGAGTCGGTGCCGGAACCTGAGGATTCCTCTCCAGTGCTGACATGGATCTTGGGGTACTTCTGAGTCTCTCCAGGGGAGTCAGTCCTCGTCTCGAGTGGGGGCATGCACGTGCGCTTTCCTCCCGAGCTGTAGCAGCAGTGTCGCACTTCCCTTCGCGTGGATCAAGGGATCTGTGGCTTTCCCTCGAGGCTTTCCGACGAGGCTTTTCCACGAGGCTTTCCCACAGGGCTGTCCCTCTTGCCACCGTGGTGTGAGTCGATCCTCAGCTTGAAAGTCGAGGCTGTGCAGGGAAAACACGTTTCCCTGGAATGGACTGAGACATCTGGGGACTCTGGAATGGTGGCACGACCCTGGAGTTCCTCTCGCCTTTCCTGCGGAGAGCGCCTCTTCTTGGGATGCGACGGGAATACCGGGAATTTTTCCCCTACCACGCAGGGACAGGATCCCTCCTCTCGAGCTATGAGGCGAAACGGGGCACCTCTGGATATGGCGGAACTATGGTGCTTCCTCTCGAGTGGAGTCGGGTATGTCGGTGAACTTCTTGAGTTGCAGCAAGGGTGTGAAGGACCCTTTGGAAGTTCCAGAGGTTAGGTGTGATTAGCCTCGAGACGCCTTAGCGGAAATGGGCCTCATCTCGCCTGAAGGGGAGAACCTCCTGGATTTTCTCGAGTTGCGGCAGGTGCTCTCGACTTTACGACGGGGGACCTCAGGGACCCGCTCTCGTGGCCTCAGTAAAGGCAAGTCCCCATGCGAGTTGCACGGCGGCCACTCGGGATTCCTCTCCCGTCGATGCCGGGGACTAAGACCTTGTGTGGAGTCGGTGCCGGAACCTGAGGTTTCCTCTCCAGTGCTGATATGGATCTTGGGGTACGTCTGGAGTCTCCCAAGGGGAGTCAGTCCTCGTCTCTAGTGGGGCCTGCACGCGCCTCTCGAGCTGTAGCAGCAGTGCACTCTTCCCTTCGCATATATCAAGGATCTGTGGCTTTCCCTCGAGGCTTTCCACGAGGCGTTCCCACGAGGCTTTCCCACAGGGCTATCCCACGTGCCACCGTCGTGTGAGTCGATCCTCGGCTTGAAAGTCGAGGCAGTGCAGGGAAAACAGGTTTCCCTGGAATGGACTGAGACATCTGGGGGACTCTGGGAATGGTGGCACGACCCTGGAGGTCCTCTTGCCTTTCCTGTGGAGAGCGCCTCCTCTTGAGATGCGAAGGGAACGCCGGGAATTCTTTCCCGACCACGCAGGGACAGGATCATTTCTCTCGAGCAAGAGTAGGAAACGGGGCTCCTCTGGATGTGGGCAGAACTCTCGTGCTTCCTCTCGAGTGGAGACGGGTATGTCAGGAACTTCTTGAGTTGCAGGAATGGTGTGAAGGACCCTTTGGAAGTTCCAGATGTTAGGTGTGATTAGACTCTAGACGCCTGAGCGGAAATGGGCCTCATCTCGCCTGGAGGGGAGAACCTCCTGGATTTTCTCGAGTTGCGGCAGGTGCTCTCGACTTACGTCGGGGACCTGAGGGACCCGCTCTGGTGGACTCAGGAAAGGCCAATCCCCTTGAGAGTTGTTCGGGGGCCTATCAGGATTCCTCACCCCTCGATGCAGGGCATAAGATCTTGTGTGGAGTCGGTGCCGGAACCTGAGCATTCCTCTCCAGTGCTGACATGGATCTTGGGGTACTTCTGGTGTCTCCCCAGGGGAGTCAGTGCTCGTCTCTAGTGGGGGCATGCATGTGCGCTTTCCTCCCGAGCTGTAGCAGCAGTGTCACACTTCCCTTCGCGTGGATCAAGGGATCAGGGGCTTTCCCTCAAGGCTTTCCGATGAGGCTTTCCCATGAGGCTTTCCCACGAGGCTTTCCCACGAGGCTTTCCCACAGGGCTGTCCCAAATGCCACCGTGGTGTGAGTCGATCCTCGGCATGAAAGTCGAGGCAGTGCAGGGAAAACATGTTTCCCTGGAATGGACTGAGACATCTGGGGGACTCTGGGAATGGTGGCACGACCCTGGAGTTCCTCTCGCCTTTCCTTTGGAGAGCGCCTCCTCTTGAGATGCGACGGGAATGCCGGGATTCTTTCCCGAAGACGGCAGGGAAAGGATTCCTCCTCTCGAGCTAGGAGGCGGAAACGGGGCTCCTCTCGATGTGGGCGGACTCTCGTGCTTCCTCTCGAGTGGAGACGGGTATGTCGGAGAACTTCTTGAGTTGCAGCAAGGGTATGAAGGACCCTTTGGGAGTACCAGAGTTTAGGTGTGATTAGCCTCGAGACGCCTCAGCGGAAATGGGCTTCATCTCGCCTGGAGGGGAGAACCTCCTGGATATTCTCGAGTTGCAGCAGGTCCTCTCGACTTACGATGGGGACCTCAGGGACCCGCTCTGGTGGCCTCAGGAAAGGCCAGTCCCCATGCGAGTTGCTCGGGGCCTCTCGGCATTCCTCTCCCGTCGATGCCGGGGCCTAAGACCATGTGTGGAGCCGGTGCAGGAACCTGAGGATTAATCTCCAGTGCCGACATGGATCTTGGGGTATTTCTGGAGTCTCCCCAGGGGAGTCAGTCCTCGTCTCCAGTGGGGGCATGCACGTGCGCTTTCCTCCCGAGGTGTAGCAGCAGTGTCACGCTTCCATAGGCGTGGATCAAGGGATCTGTGACTTTCGCTTGAGGCTTTCCCACGAGCATTTCCCACGAGGCTGTCACACAGGCTGTCCCACGTGCCAACGTGGTGTGAGTCGATCCTCGGCTTGAAAGTCAAGGCAGTGCAGGGAAAACAGGTTTCCCTGGAATGGACTAAGACATCTGGGGGACTCTGGGAATGGTGGCACGACCCTGGAGTTCCTCTCGCCTTTCCTATTGAGAGCGCCTCCTCTTGAGATGCGACGGGAACGCCGGGAAAACTTTCCCAACCACACAGGGAAAGGATCCCTCCTCTCGAGCTAGGAGGCGGAAAAGTGGCTCCTCTAGATGTGGTTGGGACTCTCCTGCTTCCTCTCGAGTGGAGACGGATATGTCGGGAATTTCTTGAGTTGAAGCAAGGGTGTGAAGAACCCTTTGGAAGTTCCAGAGGTTAGGTGTGATTAGACTCGAGACGCATCAGGGGAAAAGGGCCTCTTCTCGCCTGGAGGGGAGAACCTCCTGGAGTTTCTCCGAGTTGCGGCAGGTGCTCTCGACTTACGACGGTGACCTCAAGGACCCGCTCTGGTGGACTCAGGAAAGGCCAGTCCCCATGCGAATTGCTCGTAGGCCTCTCGGGATTCCTCCCATCAATGCCGGGGCCTAAGATCTTGTGTGGAGTCGGTGTTGGAACCTGAGGATTCCTCTCAATTGCTGCCATGGATCTTGGGGGTACTTCTGGAGTCTCCCCAGGGGAGTCAGTCCTCGTCTCGATTCGGGGCATGCACGTGCGTTTCCTCCCGGAGCTGTAGCAGCAGTGTCGTGCTTCCCCTCGCGTGGATCAAGGGATCTGTGGCTTTCCCTCGAGGCTTTCCCACGAGGCTTTCCGACAGGGCTGTCCCACGAGCCACCGTGGTGTGAGTCGATCCTCGGCTTGCAAGTCGAGGCAGTACAGGGAAAGCAGGTTTCCCTGGAATGGACTGAGATATCTGGGGACTCAGGGAATGGTGGCACGACTCTGGAATTCCTCTTGCCTTTCCTGTGGAGAGCGCCTCCTCTTGAGATGAGACGGAAACGCCGGGAATTCTTTTCCCGATCATGCAGGGAAAGGATCCCTCCTCTCGAGCTAGGAGGCGGAAACGGGGCTCCTCTGGATGTGGGCGGGACTCTCGTGCTTCCTCTCGAATGGAGACGGTTATGTCGGGGAACTTCTTGAGTTGCCAGCATGGTTGTGAAGGACCCTTTGGAAGTTCCAGAGGTTAGGTGTGATTGGCCTCGAGACGCCTCAGCAGAAATGGGCCTCATCTCGCCTGGAGGGGAGAACCTCCTGGATTTTCTCGAGGTGCAGCAGGTGCTCTTGACTTTCGACGGGGACCTCGGGACACGCTCTGGTGGCCTCAGGAAAAGGCCAGTCCCCAAGCGATTTCCTCAGGGACCTCTCTGGATTCCTCTCCCATCGATGCCAGGGCCTAAGATCTTGTGTGCAGTCGGTGTGGCAACCTGAGGATTCCTCTCCAGTGCTGACATGGATCTTGGGGTACCTCTGGAGTCTCCCCAGGAAGTCAGTCCTCGTCTCGATGGGGGGATGCACGTGCGCTTTCCTCCCGAGCTGTAGCAGCAGAGTCGCGCTTGCCTTCCCGTGGATCAAGGGATCTGTGGCTTTCCCCCGAGGCTTTCCCACAGGGCTGTCCCACGTGTCACCGTGGTGTGAGTCGATCCTCGGCTTGAAAGTAGAGGCAGTGCAATGAAAACAGGTTTCCCTGGAATGGACTGAGACATCTGGGGGACTCTGGGAATGGTGGCACGACCCTGGAGTTCCTCTCGCCTTTCCTGTGGAGAGCGCCTCCTCTTGAGATGCGACGGGAACGCCGGGAATTCTTTCCCACCACGCAGGGAAAGGATCCTCCTCTCGAGCTAGGAGTCGGAAACGGGGCTCCTCTGGATGTGGGCGGGACTCTCGTGCTTCTCTCGAGTGGAGACGGGTATGTCGGGGAGCTTCATGAGTTGCAGCAAGGGTGTGAAGGACCCTTTGGAAGTTCCAGATTTTAGGTGTGATTAGCCTAGAGACGCCTGAGCGGAAATGGGCCTCATCTCGCCTAGGGGAGAACCTCCTGTATTTTCTCGAGTTGCGGCAGGTGCTCTCGACTTACGACGGGGACATCCGGGACCGCTCTGGTGGCCTCAGGAAAGGCCAGTCCCCATGCGAGTTGCTCGGGGGCCTCCCGGGATTCCGCCCGTCGATGCCGGGGCATAAGACCTTGTGCGGAGTCGGTGCTGGAACCTGAGGATTCCTCTCCCGTGCCGACATGGATCCTGGGGTACTTCTGGAGTCTCCCCAGGGGAGTCAGTCCTCGTCGCGAGTGGGGCATGCACGTGCGCTTTCCTCCCGAGCTATAGCAGAAGTGTCACGCTTCCCTTCGCATGGAACAGTTATCTGTGGCTTTCCGCCACGAGGCTTTCCACGAGGCTTTTTCCCACGAGGCTTTCCACGAGGCTTCCACGAGGCTTTCCACATTTCCCACAGGGCTGTCCCACGTGCCACAGTGGTGTAAGTCGATCCTCGCTTGAAAGTCGAGGCAGTGCAGGGAAAACAGGTTTCCCTGGAATGGACTGAGACATCGGGGGACTCTGGGAATGGTGGCACGATCCTGGAGTTCCTCTCGCTTTCCTGGAGAGCGCCTTCTTTGAGATGCGACGCGGAACGCGGGAAATTCTTTCCCACCACGCAGGGAAAGGATCCCTCCTCTCGAGCTAGGAGGCGGAAACGGGTCTCCTCTGGATATTGGCGGAACTCTCGTGCTTCTCTCGAGTGGAGACGGGTATGTCGGGGAACTTCTTGAGTTGCAGCAAGGGTGTGAAGGACCCTTTGGAAGTTCCAGA
>NW_017202856.1:0-6230 GCF_001704415.2 Capra hircus
GCCGCAGGGGAGAACCTCCTGGATTTTCTCGAGTTGCGGCAGGTGCTCTCGACTTACGACGGGAACCTCAGGGACCCGCTCTGTTGGCCTTAGGAAAGGCCAGTCACCATGCGAGTTCCTCGGGCCTCGCAGATTCCTCTCCCGCGATGCCGGGGCTAAGACCTTGTGTGGAGTCGGTGCCAGAACCAGAGCATTCCTCTTCAGTGCTGTCATGGATCTTGGGGTGCTTCTGGAGTATCCCAAGGGGAGTCAGTCCTCGTCTCGAGTGGGGCATGCACGTGCGCTTTCCTCCCGAGCTGTAGCAGCAGTGTCACGCTTCCCTTCGCGTGGATCAAGGGATCTGTGGCTTTCTCTCGAGCTTTCCCGGAGGGCTGTTCCATGTGCCACAGTGGTGTGAGTCGATCTCGGCTTGAAAGTCGAGGCAGTGCAGGGAAAACAGGTTTCCCTGGAATGGACTGAGACATCTGGGGGACTCTGGGAATGGTGGCACGACCCTGGAGTTCCTCTCGGCTTTCCTGTAGAGAGCGCCTCCTCTTGAGATGCGACGGAACGCCGGAATTCTTTCCCGACCACGCAGCGAAAAATCCTCCTCTCGAGCTAGGAGGAGAAAACGGGACTCCTTTGGATGTGAGCGGGACTCTCGTGCTTCCTCTGAGTGGAGACGGTATGTCGGGGAACTTCTTGAGTTGCAGTAAGGGTGTGAAGGACCCTTTGGAAGCTTCCAGAGGTTAGGTGTGATTAGCCTCGAGACGCCTCAGCGGAAATGGGCCTCATCTCGCCTGGAGGGGAGAACCTCCTGGATTTTTTCGAGTTGCGGCAGGTGCTCTCGACTTACCACGGGGACCTCAGGGACCCGCTCTGGTGGTCTTAGAAAGCCAGTCCCCATTCGAGTTGCTCGGGGGCTCTCATGATTCCTCTCCCGTCGATGCCGGGGCCTAGGACCTTGTGTGGAGTCGGTGCAAGAACCTGAGCATTCCTCTCCAGTCCTGACATTGAACTTGGGGTACTTCTGGAGTCTCCCCAGGGGAGTCAGACCTCGTCTCCAGTGGGGGCATGCACGTGAGCTTTCCTCCCAAGCTGCAGCAGCAGGGTCACGCTTCCCTTCTTGTGGATCAACGGATCTGTGGCTTTCTCTCGAGGCTTTCCCGCAGAGCTGTCCCATGTGCCACCGTGGTGTGAGTCGATCCTCGGCTTGAAAGTCGAGGCAGTGCAGGGAAAAACAGGTTTCCCTGGAAAGGACTGAGACATCTGGGGGACTCTGGGAATGGTGGCAGGAACCTGGAGTTCCTCTCGCCTTTCCTGTGGAGAGCGCCTCCTCTTGAGATGCGACGGGCGCGCCGGGAATTATTTCCCGACCACGCACGGTAAAGGATCCCTCATCTTGAGCTAGGAGGAGGAAACGGGGCTCCTCTGGATGTGGGCGGGACTCTCCTGCTTCCTCTCGAGTAGAGACGGGTATGTCGGGGAACTTCTTGAGTTGCAGCAAGGGTGTGAAGGACCCTTTGTTAGTTCCAGAGGTTAGGTGTGATACCCTCGAGACTCCTCAGCGGAAATGGGCCTCATCTAGCCTGGAGGGGAGAACCTCCTGAATTTTCTCGAGTTGTGGCCGGTGCTCTCGACTTACCACCGGGACGTCAGGGACCCGACTGGTGGACTCAGGAAAGGCCAGTCCCCATGCGAGTTGCTCGGGGGCCTCTCAGGATTCCTCTCCCGTCTATGCCGGGGCCAAAGAAATTGTGTGGAGTCGGGTGCCGGAACCTAAGGATTCCTCTCCAGTGCTGACATGGATCTTGGGGGTACTTCTGGAGTCTCCCCAGGGCAGTCAGTCCTCGTTTCGAGTGGGGGCAGGCACGTGCGCTTTCCTCTCGAGCTGTAGCAGCAGTGTCACGCTTCCTTCGCGTGGATCAAGGGATCTGTGGCTTTCCCTCGAGGCTTTCCCACGAGGCTTTCCCACGAGGCTTTCCCACAGGGCTGTCGCACGTGCCACCGTGGTGTGAGTCGATCCTCGGCCTGAAAGTCGAGGCAGTGCAGGGAAAACAGGTTTCCCTGGAATGCACTGAGACATCTGGTGGGACTCTGGGAATGGTGGCAGGACCCTGGAGTTCCTCTCGCCTTTCCTGTGGAGTTCACCTCCTCTTGAGAAGCTATGGGAATGCCGGGAATTCTTTCCCGACCACGCAGGGAAAGGATCCATCCTCTCGAGCTAGGAGGCGGAAACGGGGCTCCTCTGGATGTGGGCGGGACTCTCGTGCTTCCTCTCCAGTGGATACGTGTAGTCGGGGAAGTTCTTGAGTTGCAGCAAGGGTGTGAAAAAACCGTTTGGAAATTCCAGAAGTTAGGTGTGATTAGCCTCGAGACGCCTCAGCGGAAATGGGCCTCATATCGCCTGGAGGGGAGAACCTCCAGGATTTTCTCGAGTTTCGGCAGGAGCTCTCGACTGCGACGGGGACCTCAGGGACCCGCTCTGGTGGCCTCAGGAAAGGCCTGTCCCCATGGAGTTGCTCGGGGGCCTCTCGGGATTCCTCTCCCGTCGATGCCGGAGCCTAAGACCTTGTGTGGAGTCGGTGCCGAAACCTGAGGATTCCTGTCCAGTGGCTGATATGGATCTTGGGGTACTCTTGGAGTCTCCCCAGGGGAGTCAGTCCTCGTCTCGAGTGGGGGCATGCACGTGCGGTTTCCTCTCGAGCTGTAGCAGCAGTGACACGCTGCCCTTCACGTGGATCAAGGGATCTGTGGCTTTCCCTCGAGGCTTTCCCATGAGGCTTTCCCACAAGGCTTTCCAACAGGGCTGTCCCATGTGCCACCGTGGTGTGAATCGATCCTCGGCTTGAACGTCGAGGCAGTGAAGGGAAAACAGGTTTCCCTGGAATGGACTGAGACATCTTGGGGACTCTGGGAGTGGTGGCACGACCTTGGAGTTCTAGTCGCCTTTCCTGTGGAGAGCGCCTCCTCTTGAGATGCAAAGGGGGAACGCCGGGAATTCTTTCCCGAACACTGAGGGAAACGATCCGTCCTCTCGAGCTAGGAGGCGGAAATGGGGCTCCTCTGGCTGTGGGCAGGATGCTCGTGCTTCCTCTCGAGTGGAGACGTGTATGTCGGGGAACTTCTTGAGTTGCAGCAAGGGTGTGAAGGACCCTTTGGATCTTCCTGAGGTTATGTGTGATTAGCCTCGAGATGCCTCAGCGGAAACGGGCCTCATCTTGTCTGGAGGGGAGAACCTCTGGGATTTTCTCAAGTTGCGGCAGGTTCTCGCGACTTACGACGGGGACCTCAGGGATCTGCTCTGGTGGCCTCAGGAAAGGCCACTCCCCAAGCGAGTTGCTCGGGGGCCTCTTGGGATTCCACTCCTGTCGATGCCGGGGCCTAAGACCTTGTGTGGAGTCCGGGGTGCCGGAACCTGAGGATTCCTCTCCAGTGCTGACATGGATCTTGGGGTACTTCTGGAGTTTCCCCAGGGTACTCAGTCCTCGTCTCAAGTGGGAGCAGGCACGTGCGCTTTCTCCCGAGCTGTAGCAGCCAATGTCACGCTTTCCCGTCGAATGGATCAAGGGATCTGTGGCTTTCCCTCAAGGCTTTCCCTCGAGGCATTTACACGAGACTTTCCCACAGGGCTGTCACACGTGCCACCGTGGTGTGAGTCGATCCTCGGCTTGAAAGTCGAGGGCAGTGCAGGGAAAACAAGTTTCCCTGGAATGCGACTGAGATATCTGGGGGACTCCGGGAATGGTGTCATGACCGTGGAGTTCCTCTCGCCTTTCCTGTGGAGAGTGCCTCCTCATCAGATGCGCCCGGGAACGATGGGAATTCTTTCCCGAACACGCAGTGGAAAGGATCCCTCCTCTGGAGCTAGGAGGCGGGAAACGCGGCCTCCTCTGGATGTGGGCGGGACTCTCGTGCCATCCTCTCGAAGTGGAGACGGGTATGTCGGGGAAATTCTTGAGTTGCAGCAAGGGTGTGAAGGACCCTTTGGAAGTTCCTGAGGTTAGGTGTGATTAGCCTCAAGACGTCTCAGCGGAAATGGGCCTCATCTTGTCTGGAGGGGAGAACCTCCTGCGATTTTCTCAAGGTGCGGCTGGTTCTCGCGACTTACGACGGGGACCTCAGGGACCCACTCTCTTGGCCTCAGGAAAGGCCAGTTCCCAAGCGAGTTGCTCGGGGGCCTCTTGGATTCCTCTCCCCGTCTATGCTGGGGCCTAAGACCTTGTGTGGAGTCGGGGCCGGAACCTGAGGATTCCTCTCCAGTGCTGACATGGATCTTGGGTACTTCTGGAGTCTCCCAGGGAGTCAGTCCTCGTCTCGAGTGGGGGCATGCACGTGCGCTTTCCTCCCGAGCTGTAGCAGCGGTGTCATGCTTCCCGTCGAGTGGATCAAGGGATCTGTGGTTTTCCCTCAAGGCTTTCCCTCGAGGCATTTACACGAGTCTTTCCCACAGGGCTGTCGCACGTGCCACTGTGGTGTGAGTCGATCCTCGGCTTGAAAGTCGAGGCAGTGCAGGGAAAACAGGTTTCCCTGGAATGGACTGAGACATCTGGGGGACTCGGGGAATGGTGGCACGACCCTGGAGTTCCTCTCGCCTTTCCTGTGGAGAGCGCCTCCTCATGAGATGGGACGGGAACGCCAGGAATTCTTTCCCGACCACGCAGTGAAAGGATCCCTTCTCTCGAGCTAGCAGGCGGAAACGCGGCTCCTCTGGATGAGGGCGGGACTCTCGTTCCTCCTATCGAATGGAGACGGGTGTTTCGGGGAACTTTTTGAGTTGCAGCAAGGGTGTGAAGAACTCTTTGGAAGTTCCATAGGTGAGGTGTCATTAGACTCGAGACGTCCTCAGCGGAAATGGGCCTCATCTCGCCTGCAGGGGAGAACCTCCTGGATTTTCTCGAGTTGCGGCAGGTGCTCTCGACTTACGACGGGAACCTCAGGGACCCGCTCTGGTGGTCTTAGGAAAGGCCAGTCACCATGCGAGTTCCTCGGGGCCTCTCAGGATTCCTCTCCCGCCGATGCCGGGGCCTAAGACCTTGTGTGGAGTCGGTGCCAGAACCTGAGCATTCCTCTCCAGTGCTGACATGGATCTTGGGGTGCTTCTGGAGTATCCCAAGGGGAGTCAGTCCTCGTCTCGAGTGGGGGCATGCACGTGCGCTTTCCTCCCGAGCTGTAGCAGCAGTGTCACGTTTCCCTTCGCGTGGATCAAGGGATCTGTGGCTTCTCTCGAGGCTTTCCCGGAGGGCTGTTCCATGTGCCACAGTGGTGTGAGTCGATCCTCGGCTTGAAATCGAGGCAGTGCAGGGAAAACAGGTTTGCCTGGAATGGACTGAGACATCTGGGGACTCTGGAATGGTGGCACGACCCTGGAGTTCCTCTCGGCTTTCCTGTGGAGAGCGCCTCCTCTTGAGATGCGACGGGCACGCCGGGAATTCTTTCCCGACCACGCAGCGAAAAGATCCCTCCTCTCGAGCTAGGAGGAGAAAACGGGACTCCTTTGGATGTGAGCGGGACTCTCGTGCTTCCTCTTGAGTGGAGACGGGTATGTCGGGGAACTTCTTGAGTTGCAGTAAGGGTGTGAAGGACCCTTTGGAAGTTCCAGAGGTTAGGTGTGATTAGCCTCGAGACGCCTCAGCGGAAATGGGCCTCATCTCGCCTGGAGGGGAGAACCTCCTGGATTTTTCGAGTTGCGGCAGGTGCTCTCGACTTACCACGGGGACCTCAGGGACGCCGCTCTGGTGGTCTTAGGAAAGGCCAGTCCCCATTCGAGTTGCTCGGGGGCCTCTCATGATTCCTCTCCCGTCGATGCCGGGGCCTAAGACCTTGTGTGGAGTCGGTGCAAGAACCTGAGCATTCCTCTCCAGTCCTGACATTGAACTTGGGGTACTTCTGGAGTCTCCCCCAGGGGAGTCAGACCTCGTCTCCAGTGGGGGCATGCACGTGAGCTTTCCTCCCAAGCTGTAGCAGGCAGGGTCACGCTTCCTTCTTGTGGATCAACGGATCTGTGGCTTTCTCTCGAGGCTTTCCCGCAGAGCTGTCCCATGTGCCACCGTGGTGTGAGTCGATCCTTGGCTTGAAAGTCGAGGCAGTGCAGGGAAAACAGGTTTCCCTGGAAAGGACTGAGACATCTGGGGGACTCTGGGAATGGTGGCAGGAACCTGGAGTTCCTCTCGCGCCTTTCCTGTGGAGAGCGCCTCCTCTTGAGATGCGACGGGCGCGCCGGGAATTATTTCCGACCACAGCAGGTAAAG
>NW_017202857.1:0-6230 GCF_001704415.2 Capra hircus
CTAACCTCTAGAACTGCCAAAGGGTCCTTCACACCCTTTCTGCAACTCAAGAAGTTCCCCAACATACCCGTCTCCACTCGAGAGGAAGCACGAGAGTCCCGCCCACATGAGGAGGAGCCCCGTTTCCACCTCATAGCTCGAAAGAAGGGATCCTTTCCCTGCGTGGTCGGGAAAGAATTTCCGGCATTCCCGTCGCATCTCAAGAGTAGGCGCTCTCCACAGAAAAGGTGAGAGGAACTCCAGGGTCGTGCCACCATTCCCAGATTCCCTCAGATGTCTCAGTCCATTCCAGGGAAACTTGTTTTAGCTGCACTGCCTCGACTTTCAAGCGAGGATCGACTCACACCACGGTGGCACGTTGGACAGCCCTGTGGGAAAGCCTCGTGGAAAAGCCTCGAGGGAAAGCCTTCAGGGAAAGCCACTGATACCATGATCCAATCGCCAAGAAGCGTGACACTGCTGCTACAGCTCGGGAGGAAAGCGCACGTGCATGCCCCCACTCGAGACGAGGACTGACTCCCCTGGGGAGACTCCAGAAGTACCCCAAGATCCATGTAAGCACTGTCAGGAATATTCAGGTTCCGGCACCGACTCCACACAAAGTCTTAGGCCCCGGCATCGACGGGAGAGGAATCCGAGAGGCCCCCGAGCAACTTGCATGGGGACTGGCCTTTCCTGAGGCCACCAGAGCGGGTCCCTGTGGTCCCTGTCGTAAGTCGAGAGCACCTGCCGCAACTCCGAGAAAATTCAGGAGGTTCTCCACTCCAGGCGAGATGAGGCCCATTTCCACTGAGGCATCTCGACGATAATCACACATAACCTCTGGAACTTGCAAAGCGTCCTTCACACCCTTGCTGCAACTCAAGCAGTTCCCCGACATACCGTCGACACTCGAGACGAAGTACGAGAGTCCCGCCACATCCAGAGGAGCCCCGTTTCCGCCTCGTAGCTCGAGAGGAGGGATCCTTTCCCTGCGTGGTGGGGAAAGAATTTCTGGCGTTCCCGTTGCATCTCAAGAGGAGGTGCTCTCCACAGGAAAGGCGAGAGGAAGTCCAGGGTCGTTACACCATTCCCAGAGTCCCCTAGATGTCTCAGTCCATTCCAGGGAAACCTGTTTTCCCTGCACTGCCTCGACTTTCAAGCCCAGGGTCGACTTTCACCACGGTGCCACGTGGGACAGACCTGTGGGAAAGCCTCGAGGGAAAGCCACAGATCCCTTGATCCAGGCGAAGGGAAGCGTGACACTGCTGCTACAGCTCGGGAGGAAAGCACACGTGCATGTCCCCACTCGAGACGAGGACTGACTCCCGTGGGGAGACTCCAGAAGTACCCCAAGATCCATGTCAGCACTGGTAGAGGAATCCTCTGGTTCTGGCACCGACTGCAAACAAGGTCTTAGGCCCCGGCATCGACGGGAGAGGAATCCTGAGAGGCCACCGTGCAACTCGCATGGGTACTGGCATTTCCTCAGGCCAACAGAGCGGTTCCCTGAGGTCCCCGTCATAGGTCGAGAGCACCTGCCGCAACTTGAGAAAATCCAGGTGGTTGTCCCTTCCCGGAGAGATGGGCCCATTTCCGCTGGGGCGTCTCGAGGCTAATCACACCTAAGCTCTGGAATTTCCAAAGAGTCCTTCACACCCTTGCTGCAACTCAAGAAGTTCCCCACATACCCGTCTCCACTCGAGAGGAGGCACGAGAGTCCCGCCCACATCCAGAGGAGCCCCGTTTCCGTCTCATAGCTCGAGAGGAGGGATCCTTTCCCAGCGTGATAGCGAAAGAATTCTCGGGAGTCACTCTCCACAGGAAAGGCGAGAGGAACTCCCTGTCATGCCACCATTCCCAGAGTCCCCCAGATATCTCAGTCAATTCCAGGAAATCCTGTTTTCCCTGCACTGCCTCGACTTTCAAGCCGAGGATCAACTCACACCATGGTGGTACGTGGGGACAGCCCTGTGGGAAAGCCTCGTGGGAAAGCCTCGAGGGAAAGCCACCAGATCCCTTGATTCACTTGAAGGGAAGCGTGACACTGCTGCTACAGCTCGGGAGGAAAGCGCACGTGCATGCCCCCACTCGAGATGAGAACTGACTCCCCTCGGGAGACTCCAGTAGTACCCCAAGATCCATGTCAGCACTGGAGAGGAATCCTCAGGTTCCGGCACCGACTCCGTACAACGTCTCAGACCCCGGCATCAACGGGAGAGGAATCCCGAAAGGCCATCGAACAACTCGCATGGAGACTGGCCTTTCCTCAGGACACCGGAGAGGGTCCCTGAGGTCCCCGTCGTCATTCTAGAGCACCTGCCACACTCGAGAAAATCCAGGAGGTTCTCCCCTCCAGGCGAGATGAGGCCCATTTCCGCTGAGGCGTCTCGAGGCTAATCACACCTAACCTCTGGAACTTCCAAAGGTTCCTTCACACCTTAGCTGCACTCAAGAAGTTCCCCAACACACCCGTCTCCACTCCAGAGGAAGCACGAGGGTCCCGGCCACATCCAGAGGAGCTCCGTTTCCGCCTCCAAGCTAAAGATGAGGGATCCTTCCCTGCTTCCTCGGGATAGAATTCCCGACGTTTCCGACGCTTCTCAAGAGGAGGCCCACTGCACAGGAAAGGCGAGAAGAACTCATGTGTCGTGCCACCATTCCAAGAGTCCCCCAGATATCTCAGTCCATTCCAGAGGATCCTGTTTTCCCTGCACTGCTTCGACTTTCACGCCGAGGATCGACTCACACCACGGTGGCACGTGGGAGGGCCCTGTGGGAAAGCCTCGTGGGAAAGCCTTGAGGGAAAGCCACAGATCCCTTGATCCACGCGAAGGGAAGCGTGACACTGCTGCTACAGCACGGAGGAAAGCGCACGTGCATGCCCCCACTCGAGACGAGGACTGACTCCCCTGGGGAGACTCCAGAAATACCCCAACATGCATGTCAGCCTTGGAGAGGAATCCTCAGATTCCGGCCCCGACTCCACACAAGGTCTTAGGCCCTGGCATCGACGGGAGTGGAATAGCGACAGGCCCTCTAGCAACTCGCATGGGGACTGGCCTTTCCTCAGGTCACCAGAGCGGGTCCCTGAGGTCCCCGTCGTAAGTCGAGAGCACCTGCCGCAACTCGGTAAAATCCAGGCGGTTCTCCCCTCCAGGCGAGATGAGGCCCGTTTCCCCTGAGGTGTCTCGAGGCTAATCACACGTGACCTCTGGAACTTCCAAAGAGTCTTTCACAGTCATGCTGCAACTCAAGAAGTTCCCCGACATACCCGTCTCCACTCAAGAGGAAGCACGAGTGTCCCGGCCACATCCAGAGGAGCTCCGTTTCCGGCTCGTAGCTCGAGATGAGCGATCCTTTCCCTGATTGGTCGGGAAAGAATTCCCGGCATTTCCATCGCATCTCAAGAGGAGGCGATCTCCAAAGGAAAGGGGAGAGGAACTGCAGGGTCGTGCCACCATTCCGAGACTCACCCAGATGTCTCAGTCCATTCCACAGGAACCTGTTTTCCCTGCACTGCCTTGGCCTTCATGCCGAGGATCGACTCAAACCACCGTCACACGTGGGACAGCCCTGTGGGAAAGCCTAGTGGGAAAGACTCGAGGGAAAGCCACAGATCCCTTGGTCCAGGCATGGGGAAGCGTGACACTGCTGCTACAGCATGGGAGGAAAGGGCACGCTCATGCCCCACTCGAGATGAGGCCTGACTCCCTTGTGGAGACTCGAGAAGTACCACAAAAATCCATGTCAGCACTGGAGAGGAATCCTCAGCTTCCGGCCCCGACTCCACACAAGGTCTTAGGCCCCGGCATCGACGGGAGAGGAATCACGAGAGGCCCCCTAGCAACACACATGATGACTGGCGTTTCCTGCGGCCGCCAGAGCGGGTCCCTGAAGTCCCCGTCGTAACTCGAGAGCACCTGCTGAAACTCGGGAATATCCAGGAGCCTCTCCATTCCAGGCGACATGAGGCCCATTTCTGCTGAGGCATCTCGAGACTAACCACACCTAACCTCTGGAACTTCCAAAGGGTCCTTCACACCCTTGCTGCAACTCAAGAAGTTCCCCGACATACCCGTTCCTCTTCACATTCAGCCATAATGGTGGTGTCATCTGCATATCTAAGTTTATTGGTATTTCTACCGGCAATCTTGATTCCAGCTCATGTATCTTCCATCCCAGCATTTTTCATGATGTACTCTGCATATAAGTTAAATAAACAGGGTGACAATATACAGCCTTTGCATACTCCTTTTCCTTTTTGGAACCAGTCTGTTGTTCCATGTCCTACTCTAACTGTTGCTTCCTGACCTTCATCCAGATTTCTCAAGAGGCAGGTTAGGTGGTCTGGTATTCCTATCTCTTTCAGAATTGTGGCTAAAACAACAGTATAAGGACCTTTCCGATGTCAGGCCAAGGAATTGTGTTTCCAGTCATTGAGCCACACCTGATCACTGAGCACAAATTCATGAATCTGTTCCTCAAGGGGGAATGATATTCTTTTTTATACAAACTTAGTTACCTGATTTATTACCTTACCTAATTGTTCCATCTGCTGTGAAATCCCACCCCCTTACTTGTGGCAAATCTGCTAACACCTGCCTCACTGTGGGAGGGGTCTCCCATAGAAAATTTCATAAGGACAACAACTATGGGAACGTGCAGTTACCCGTAATATGAGTAAGTCTGGGAAGCAAGCCCATCCATGTACAGTCAGTCTCTATGATCCATTTTGAAAGTGTCTCTTCAAGAGTTTGGTTGTTTCTTTCCACCATTCCAGAACACTGGGGCCTATATGCTGTATGTAATTTCCACTGATATTTAGAGCTTCACATACCTGTTAATTAACGCGGCTACAAAGACAGGGCCATTGTCGGATTCTATACTGGTTGGAAACCCAAGTCTCTGGGAATTATTTCTCAAATCAGCGAGCTACTTCGTTTTCTTTTTCAGATCAGGTAGGGAAGGCCTCTGCCCAACCGGAGAAGGTACCTACTATTCTAGTAAGTTATGATAACAGGTGACTGCCTTTGCTTCCCCGAAGGACACTCGCTTTCCCTGCATCCTGAGAACTCCACGTCTCAGCCAGTTGGAAAAGCGCTTCTTGGAGGTCATTATTCAGGGGCAATTTCCCCTGGAGCCCGGGCCATAGGGAGCGGCTCCACACTCCAGGGAAAGCAGAGCCACAGCCAACATCTGTCCCATCCCCTTTGCTCTGTAGGAGAGCTCTAGTGAGCCTAGGTCTGTCAGGAAAATTCTTGGCTCCTATGGAAACATTCTTGTGAAACTGCATCCAGGACCTAGGGCCACAGGGCGCCTGTTTCTCCTCGGGGGCGGAGGGGTGGGGGGCCTGAAGCAGTGCGGCCCAGCAACAGCTTCCACATCCATCCAATTGCTCTTTTCTTACCTCTGATAGAACTAGCTTTGTTCCAGCCTTTGGCAATTTGGAGGCAAGCGGGCCCCACTTCCTCCCCAAGGAGGCATGGGACCTAATTTGAGTGGAAAGGCCCCTCACGGAGCTGAACCCAGGAAGGCACCCAGTCATGTCTGACACATTCCTGCATCCTGCTTCTTCATGAGCAATACCGCTATAAGCTAGGAATGTCTTTCCAAGGCTCAGAAAGGACAGGGGAGATGCATGGTGCTGCCTCTGGAATTTCGGTCCTCTGAGCAGACCTGGAGGTCTCCCCTTGAAGAAGCTAACCAGTTTCTTCCAAATACAGGCTTGCAAACACACACTGGGTGGCTGCCTCTTCTTCCCTGAAGGACGATCACTTTCCCCGCATCCTGTGAACTCTGCATCCCAGCCTGCTGGAAAAGCGCTTCTTGGAGGTCATTTTTCAGGACAATTTTCCCTGGAGCCCGGGCTGTAGGGAGGGCCCCATGCTCGCTGTGAAAGGCAGAGTCACATCCACAGTCTGTTCTACCCCTTTTGCCCTGTGGAGAGCTCTAGTGAGCCTAGGTCTGTCAGGAAAATTCTTGGCTCCTATGGGGACACACCCTGTGTGTTAACCTGCATATCGGACCTAGGGGCCACAGGGTGCCTGTTCCTCTCGGGGGGGACCCTGAAGTGGTGCGGACCAGCAACAGCCTGAACATCCATCCGATTGCTCTTTTCTTCCCTTCTGATAGAGCTAGCTTGCTTCTCTTTTTGCATTTCGGAAGCCAGGGGGAGCCCCACCGCTGTTGTCCTGGGGTCTATTGGAGGTACCGGGTCTATTGGACCCAGCATGGCACCCGACCCCTCA